>NC_139703.1:52454391-52496891 GCF_964188405.1 Protomyctophum parallelum | reverse complement strand
AGAGCAACATGCTATCTTTAATTGGTTCTTTTGTTAGGTGGGTAAGTTGCTTATTTGACCTAGACAGTTCTAGAGCAACATGCTATCTTTAATTGGTTCTTTTGTTAGGTGGGTAAGTTGCTTATTTGACCTAGACAGTTCTAGAGCAACATGCTATCTTTAATTGGTTCTTTTGTTAGGTGGGTAAGTTGCTTATTTGACCTAGACCAGGGCTGCATGGGCAAATGGCTCCATAACCCAAACTTTATTGTCCATTAAATTGACATAAAATGGAAATTCATCTTTGGCACACCGGCAGTCAGTTACAACAATAAAACATTGTTATATATATAGCACGCAATATATTGACACACACACACACACACACACACACACACACACACACACACACACACACACACACACACACACACACACACACACACACACACACACATGCGGCCCCCACCTTCACTTAATGCGGCCCTCATGTTAATATCAGAATACTGATATTATAGTACTGATTTCAGCTGTTTACAATTCCAAACCTGCTTTAATTACTTCATGACTAGTATTAAAATGACTAGTACTTCATGACTATAGTATTAAAATGCTATTGTCTTTTTGTGTCCAATGTAGTTATGCTAACAGTTAACATAAAGTTAACATAACTATAACTAAATGCATTTGAAATGCAATAAAAAAGGTTACTTTTCAGGATTCTAAATCAAAAATAGCAAAAAATTATTCAGGTTTTCAATTCAAATATAGCAAAAAATAGCCGATCTACAAGCTCAAAACGCGTCGCAAAGCGACAGTAATATGCAGGACAGTAATATGCACAGTGGCCCCCTCTGGAGTGAGTGTGGAAATATAGTGGCCCTCGCCATCGTCAAAGTTGCCCACCCCTGACCTAGACAGTTCTAGAGCAATATGCTATCTTCAATTGTCTCTGGCTGGCTACTATAACTTCATTGTAAAGGTTTGGGACCCCAAGTTGTAGGAAACATCTGGGCTGGGATAATTAATGATGCCCTCATTGCCCTCATTGCCCTACAGGCAGCAATGTTAGGGATGCTGTGATCCTGTAGCGCCTAATCATTTATGTGTCAACATTAATTTGGATAGATACCCCCCCCCATGGCCCATACACACACACACACACACACACACACACACACACACACACACACACACACACACACACACACACACACACACACACAGCCTGTGCAGAGCTTGGGTTGTGTGTAGCCCAAACATTTAGATTCTCGTAGAGGTTTTTTTTCGATTCTGACGAATCTCTCTACGAGAGTCTAAAAGTTAACCCCGCCCCTGACGTCGAAAAGGAACGTTTGTGCCTCAAAATCACTCTTACCTTGTACAAATGCAAAATCTAAGCTGCTTTAAATGTTGCCCCACTTGTTTGTGATCTGTGCGCACCCATATTAAACACCGCACATGCTTATTTTTCAATAAACAAAGGTATTCTAATCCACTCTATCTCGGAATCTGGCGGCCATCTTGCTTTTCTCTCCATTGTAAATGCGTAAGAGAACCCTGGCCGCTAGGGGCGCGGGCAATATTCTGTTGCGCATTTACAATGGAGGATTCAGAAACAGAGTGGATTAAAATACCTTTCTTATTGAAAAATAAGCATGTGCGGTGTTTAATATGGGTGCGCACAGATCACAAACAAGTGGGGCAACATTTAAAGCAGCTTAGATTTTGCATTTGTACAAGGTAAGAGTGATTTTGAGGCACAAACGTTCCTTTTCGACGTCAGGGGCGGGGTTAACTTTTAGACTCTCGTAGAGAGATTCGTCAGAATCGAAAAAAAAACCTCTAGGAGAATCTAAATGTTTCGGCTAGGTTGTGTGATGCATTGAAAAGGAAGGGAAAATGTCTTTATTGAATATGCATTGCATTTGTATTGCTGAACATCCCTATAGCCTAGTAGCAACTATTAGCACCATTCAGGTGAATGCTTTTTACTTTTATTATTTATATTCCCCCCCCTCATATGATTGGACAATATGCTGTGACATCACACGATATGTATTATATTGCCTATATTCCTGTATATATGCCTGTGTGCAAATTCAGATCAATTGCTCCAGCCACTGAGGAGAAGGGAAGACAATCTCGTTATGAGGAGAGTGTTGTTGTGCAATGTCTGATGCATAGACTGGTCTGATGACATCTCTCCCACTCTGCCACTTATATTGACTCATGTGGCACACCTCAGCCAATCACGGTGCAGAACGACAAACCTTCCAGCCAATCACAGGCTCGCACGGCATGCAATATCTGATATTGTCTCACGTGGAACAGTGTGATGGATAGTTTGTGAGTGATGACTCTAGCGTTGACTCCCATTGTAAGAAGGTGCTCATTCTATCTCAATGCGGTAGTTACAGTGTTTGGAACTATAGTTATAGGCAGCGCCCCGCTTTTTGGCGAGACTCTCTTCTACAGCTCTGATGTGGCACACCCGCTATGCGATGCTCAGCCAATCATGGCACAGAATGACACGCCTTCCAGCCAATCATAAAAAGATAAAGAAAACTTTATTGTCCATTAACACTACGAAGTCTGAAAAAATTTCACTACTACTCAGTCGGCTGAACGGTCAAGGGGACCGTGTTTTTGGTGCGATTTGATTGGCCACTCTCTCCCCCACACGTCCCTCTCCAGCTGGAGAAGACATTGTTCAAGCCTGCATCCCATTTCCAACGAATTAAATCATAATATGTTTCTTAACACATGTTTTCACTCCTAAAATGTATAAAACTAATAATAGGCCTACATGTGAAAAATATATATTTTAACGTTGCCCGTTAGTACTATATTGCAACATGCCTTTTGTTGTTCTTTTTTTTCCTTCCAAAAGAGCAAAGATCACTTGTCTTTTCTTGTGTGTTATCGATGTAATTAATATATGTGACCCCACGCGATGTACAGACTGCTTGACTAGGCATGTAAACATGACATAATTGTATTAATGTTTAAGTGTAATGATGTTATTGACCGGATTGTCCGTAGTCCTCCAGCCGTTAGCTTACAGTTGCTAATATTATAAGCTAACAACATTACTAAAGCCAATGTATTGCATTAAATGCGGCCTGTCCGCGGTAAATTACTTATACAAGTGAGTCGCGTTATATCTACCTAAATTACCAGCCAAAGTACATTCCAAATAAACAATTATTAGCCACGTTATGTTGTTATATCAGTTTAATTAATAAAAACATCGTTCAGAATACGGCCGTTAGCACTGTGAATTCAACATCCGGTGAGGAGAGGATACGGATCGTGTATGTGTTGTGTATGGAAATCAGCGCATACGGATGTACCGGATGTAAGCCTTGCACACTAAATGCACACTAAATAGCCTTGCTAAATAGCCTTGCACACTAAATAGAAAGCCTGCAGCCTGGTGATACAAAAAATAAACTCCACACGTGAAATGCCACTGCATGTTGAGGAGAAACCCCAGCTCAGCTGCTGTTTATAACATCGAGCAGTTATTGAATTCATGAACATTTACATGCTTCCCTGAGAGGGAGAGAGAGAGAGAGAAAAAGGAAAGTTCCACGGATCTGGTCGCTTGCAGAAAAGTTTACAGATAAAGAAGGAGCTGAACTATTTTGACTGACAAAGAGCTGGCGATATTTAGCCTATATGCCAGAATAGGCTGTGGCTGTGCTGTGAAACAAATTCATCCACAGCAGCAGGCCTACATACGTTCCACGTCGCTTGCAGAAAGAACTGTTCTTTTGACTGACAAAACATTTAGCGGTTCGGGAGGTCTATCTGGTTGGAATTATTCCAAACACTTTTTATTTTGTATCGCGCATCGGCAAGCGTTCTCGCTTCATGGAAAGTAAATGTCGGGTCGAGTCTAACCGAGCATTCAATAATAATAATAATAATAACAATGATAATCATTGTATTCATATTCCTATTATCTTATCAAAATAATAAACAAATTCCAAGTTAATTAACCATCCAAACGTATATGATTTAATTCGTTGGACATGGAATGCAGGCTTGAACAACAACAACATCTCCAGCTGTCTGTTTGTGTGCTCTTTTTTTTTCTCCACCTTTTTTCTTTAGATCATAACTCGCTCATTTTTTGCTCATTTAAAAAAATTCAAAATACCATGTAAACTATGGAATTGGGGCTTTCATTTGGTATATAAGGCGCTATATAAGGCGCTCTCTACGAAACGATATCAAGTGAAAAGGAAATGTCGGGGAATCACCATTAACGTCACCATTATCAAGCAGCGCAAACAAAAGACGAGAGGGGGAGAAAGGGTGACGGCGGTCGATTGGGCCGATTATAGTCAGACTGAGTAAGAGATATATGCCTAAAATCATATTTACAAAACGTTTCAAATGGAAAAAAAAACAGAGATGATTTCAATCGAATATTTAGACAAAGTCATGCAAGGGGAACTTTCTCTGGACTCCATGGGCTAAGAAAATAAACGTTGAAATCTCAAATTCGGTCAGAACGGCTGCTCAGACTTCCTAGTGTTAAAGGCGCAGTGAAACGGAAATGGTGAACAACGATTGTATTATTTATTTATTAAAATGAAAACGTGCTGCGTGATGACGTGTAGAGATACACATCGATAAAAGCCAATAAAAATGAAGCTCACCCGTTTAATTCCCCATATTTGCGCCTCCGTCCATCACAGCTGATACTGATTGCAGAAATCCTCCGTTTTTATTCCCATTCAAAATAACATCCAGACACTAAAGGCCTATTCATAGTCTGGATTTTCGGTGGTGAGGTGACCACCGCTCCGGTGGTGAGCTGACCACCGGAGCTGAAATAACGTTGAGCTGTGGCGAGTAAAAACAGAGAGAAGGGCTGGAGCGGTGGCGGTGGTTTGCTCT
The DNA here is from genome assembly GCF_964188405.1 of Protomyctophum parallelum. Taxonomy (NCBI): domain Eukaryota; kingdom Metazoa; phylum Chordata; class Actinopteri; order Myctophiformes; family Myctophidae; genus Protomyctophum; species Protomyctophum parallelum. The sequence goes on along the minus strand of NC_139703.1, from coordinate 52,491,998 downwards.
TCACCGCGGCTCGTGACGTCATGTTGTAGTTCGGTGGTCACATAACCACCGAAAATCCAGACTATGTATGAGCCTTTAATCATCACGCTAAAATATGTATCCGAAAACATTATAGGGTAGAAATAAGCCACATAACAGTAAACTGGATTAGCTGGCCGACTATCTCATTTGTAAACAAACATACACCATGCGTGTTGCGCATAGCATAGCTACCATCCCTAGCTACGGTCCCATCGCCTGAAGGGATGCGACGCTCTGATTGGTTCAGAAACTTCAGACCGGTGTTTCTTGTTGAAACACCATTTTCATGTTGTTCACCATTTCCGTTTCACTGCGCCTTTAAATTGACATGAAATGGAAATTCATCTTTGGCACACCGGCAGTCAGTTACAACAATAAAACATTGTTATATATATACTGTAGCACGCAATATATTGACACACACACACACACACACACACACACACACACACACACACACACACACACACACACACACACACACACACACACACACACACACACACACACACACGTGCGACACACCTCCATCAGGCTGCAGTGTGAAGATTCTCACCCATTAACTATTATTCGAGGGAGAGGGAGTCTTCATCCATGACTGCTTCCCTAAAAGACACACAACTAATCTTGATGTAACCGGAGGCACAAGTTGCTGATAGTCGGAAGCCTTTAGAAAGGTCTTCTTCTGCCATTGATATATTACAGTGTTTTCCATTATCCCCCCAACCTACAAGCAAAGGTCAGTATGTCATACACGCACAAGGTCAAAGGTCAGTATGTCATACACGCACAAGGCGTTGTTTGTTTTCTGAATGCACATTTGGAAATAACTATTCCTACTTAGTTCCGTCCATCTTCCGACTTCCTTCACAGGTGTTGAATACCGATGATACTAATTAACCCATTCTGAATGGGAACCCCTTTTGGTGTTAGCATCATGTTATGCTTTAGCTATTGAAAAATAGCAGATCTACAAGCTCATAGCACGCCACCGAGTGGCGCGCTACGAGCTTGTAGGTCTGCTATTTTTGAAAAATCGAAGAACGACTGACTTTTTTTAGAATCTGATCTCAGGTCAGAATGGGTTAATCAGACCAGTGTGCGTCCAGTGGAAACCTCGTATGAATCTGATCTCAGGTCAGAATGGGTTCATCAGACCAGTGTGTGTCCAGTGGAAACCTCGTATGAATCTGATCTCAGGTCAGAATGGGTTCATCAGACCAGTGTGTGTCCAGTGGAAACCTCGTATGAATCTGATCTGTCAGGTCAGAATGGGTTCATCAGACCAGTGTGTTGTCCAGTGGAAACCTCGTATGAATCTGATCTCAGGTCAGAATGGGTTCATCAGACCAGTGTGTTGTCCAGTGGAAACCTCGTATGAATCTGATCTCAGGTCAGAATGGGTTCATCAGACCAGTGTGTTGTCCAGTGGAAACCTTGTATGAATCTGATCTCAGGTCAGAATGGGTTAAGGCTCATAGTGTACAGATACCCTCCCTCGTGGGGCAGAAAAAGGGGTTGTGACAGCGGTCTAAAGGTGCTCTGGGTGGTTGTGACAGCGGTCTAAAGGTGCTCTGGGTGGTTGTGACAGCGGTCTAAAGGTGCTCTGGGTGGTTGTGACAGCGGTCTAAAGGTGCTCTGGGTGGTTGTGACAGCGGTCTAAAGGTGCTCTGGGTGGTTGTGACAGCGGTCTAAAGGTGCTCTGGGTGGTTGTGACAGCGGTCTAAAGGTGCTCTGGGTGGTTGTGACAGCGGTCTAAAGGTGCTCTGGGTGGTTGTGACAGCGGTCTAAAGGTGCTCTGGGTGGTTGTGACAGCGGTCTAAAGGTGCTCTGGGTGGTTGTGACAGCGGTCTAAAGGTGCTCTGGGTGGTTGTGACAGCGGTCTAAAGGTGCTCTGGGTGGTTGCTGAGTGAGACTTATCGGTGCATATTAAATCATTATTGGTTAACTACCTCTTGGGATCTGCTGCTGTGGCCCCCTTTTCTCTTTCAAACAATGTTCCTTATATAATTCATTCTGATTCAATAGTCATTCATTTCAGACCGCAGTGTTCCATGCTAACAAATTTTAACAATTTTGCCCAAATTGATTTCTCTGTCTCTCCCTTAACTACTTTTGCCACTTCAGTGGACTTTCACTATACCCATTCATTGTTCAATGGACTCTCACTATACCCATTCATTGTTCAGTGGACTTTCACTATACCCATTCATTGTTCAATGGACTCTCACTATACCCATTCATTGTTCAGTGGACTCTCACTATACCCATTCATTGTTCAATGGACATTCACTATACCCATTCATTGTTCAATGGACTCTCACTATACCCATTCATTGTTCAATGGACATTCACTATACCCATTCATTGTTCAATGGACATTCACTATACCCATTCATTGTTCAGTGGACTCTCACTATACCCATTCATTGTTCAATGGACATTCACTATACCCATTCATTGTTCAGTGGACTCTCACTATACCCATTCATTGTTCAGTGGACTCTCACTATACCCATTCATTGTTCAGTGGTCTTTCACTATACCCATTCATTGTTCAGTGGACTCTCACTATACCCATTCATTGTTCAGTGGACCTTCACTATACCCATTCATTGTTCAGTGGACTCTCACTATACCCATTCATTGTTCAGTGGTCTTTCACTATACCCATTCATTGTTCAATGGACTCTCACTATACCCATTCATTGTTCAGTGGACTTTCACTATACCCATTCATTGTTCAATGGACTCTCACTATACCCATTCATTGTTCAGTGGACTCTCACTATACCCATTCATTGTTCAATGGACTCTCACTATACCCATTCATTGTTCAGTGGACTCTCACTATACCCATTCGTTGTTCAGTGGACTCTCACTATACCCATTCATTGTTCAATGGACTCTCACTATACCCATTCATTGTTCAATGGACATTCACTATACCCATTCATTGTTCAATGGACTCTCACTATACCCATTCATTGTTCAGTGGACATTCACTATACCCATTCATTGTTCAATGGACATTCACTATACCCATTCATTGTTCAGTGGACTCTCACTATACCCATTCATTGTTCAGTGGACTCTCACTATACCCATTCATTGTTCAGTGGACTCTCACTATACCCATTCATTGTTCAATGGACTCTCACTATACCCATTCATTGTTCAGTGGACTCTCACTATACCCATTCATTGTTCAATGGACTTTCACTATACCCATTCATTGTTCAATGGACTCTCACTATACCCATTCATTGTTCAGTGGACTCTCACTATACCCATTCATTGTTCAATGGACTCTCACTATACCCATTCATTGTTCAGTGGACTCTCACTATACCCATTCATTGTTCAATGGACTCTCACTATACCCATTCATTGTTCAATGGACTCTCACTATACCCATTCATTGTTCAGTGGACTCTCACTATACCCATTCATTGTTCAATGGACTCTCACTATACCCATTCATTGTTCAGTGGACTCTCACTATACCCATTCATTGTTCAATGGACATTCACTACCCATTCATTGTTCAGTGTGTATTAACCCATTCTGAACGGGAACCCGTTTTGGTGTTAGCATCATGTTATGCTTTAGCTATTGAAAAATAGCAGATCTACAAGCCCGTAGCGCGCCACCGAGTGGCGCGCTACGAGCTTGTAGGTCTGCTATTTTTGAAAAATTGAAGAACGACTGCCATAGAAACATGGCAGACATTTTTTTAGAATCTGATCTCAGGTCAGCATGGGATAATATACTTGTGAGGGCCAAAGTATAGCAGACTGTTTGAAATACACATTGTGAGGACCATTTTTGTTGTTTGGTTTGTTTTGTGGATAAGAAATATATTTGGGGAAATATACGCTTACATAATTACCAAATGGTTCAGATGAAGTTAGGATCGGTTTGGGTTGAAGTCCCTCCCTGTGTCGTCACTGTTTAGGCCTTTCTATACAAATACCAATCTATACTAAAAACAGTCGTTTACAAATATATACAGTATGCATCTAATCTAAAGTACAAAAGCAATAACATTTCCCAATTACACTTCAACGTTTTAAAATGTGCTTAACATATTAATGTTCACCACCTCTTGCCCGATTTCAACCAGAGTTTATCCCATTCTGAACGGGAACCGATTTTGGTGTTGGCATCATGTCGTGCTTTAACTATTGAAAAATAGCAGATCTACAAGCTCGCATCGCGTCACCGAGTGGCGCGCTACGAGCTTGTAGGTCTGCTATTTTTTGAAAAATCGAAGAACGACTGACATTTTTTTAGAATCTGATCTCAGGTCAGAATGGGTTGATCAGACCAGTGTGTGTCCAGTGGAAACCTCGTATGAATCTGATCTCAGGTCAGAATGGGTTAACTTAATAATAAATAATGTGAGATCAGTTTGTCTTTTTATTTCAGTTGGTAGGAATAGGGCATTCCACAGGTGTATCCCTTTTACTGAATAGGATGACTGACCAAAATGTGGTGTTTGGTTGCTGTGGTTAGTCAACGCCGCTCCATGAACGCATGCTTTGAAAAGCCAATGTACAAAAACCACAGCGCAAAGGGCAGCAACTCATTTAGTTCAACATCTCGTCATGACTCCCTTGCTACGGTTATTCACCACTTAAATCCGATATACTTCAGTTGGCCGGTGTCCCCCAGGAAACTGGCGTGCACCAAAGACTCTTTGTGAAAACAGATTGGTTATTTTCTATTCATTAATTGTTGCCAATTACGACGTGCCCGGGATGCTAGGCATGCTAGGCACTTATTGGTCCAGTGGTTTGCAAGATTAGCCCTGCAGACAGACAGACAGACAGACAGACAGACAGACAGACAGACAGACAGACAGACAGACAGACAGACAGACAGACAGACAGTTCTAGATGTCAAGGGTAAGTGATATTTGTTGGCAAAAACATAAAGTTGTTTTTGTTTGCTACAAGTTTAACACACTGCATTTATACGATAGTAATTATTGCTATGTAAGTGTTTGTTGAATAACAGGGGTCTCCCCATCTCTTCAGCTATTTAATAAACAGAAAATACATTTTCAGCTGGGTTACGAATTTCAGCCAATCAGGAGACAATGACCATTATCAAGTTCTAATTTTGTCTGCTCATTTCTTTGTGTCAGCACTTTCAATTTCACTTATTTAATCCCCATGCATCCTGTGTGAGTTTTCTCTCCTGATTGGATACAATTGGTATCCTGACCTGAAAATGCATTTTTCTGTTTAATAAAAAGCTGGAGAGATATGGAGTCTATTTTTAAACACTCTATTGCAACGATTAATTCATCACTATCAGACAAAATGCACTGGATGTCCTTCTGTAAGCAGCTGGAATAGATGCTGGGCTGATATGGGAAGGGTCAGATATAATGATGTTTAATAGAGCACCGAAGTCCTGACGTAACTCGCTCATCCCTTCGGTTCCCCTGTTTCGCGGAAGTAATTTCTCTATGGAAAATAACATGGGGTGATCTTAATATCGTCTACTATAAGCGTTGTGGTCCAAAAATAAACAAGCTGTCTCTGCGTTATTGTCAGGGAGGTGTCTCTGTATCGTTATATTGTCAGGGAGGTGTCTCTGTATCGTTATATTGTCAGGGAGGTGTCTCTGCATCGTTATATTGTCAGGGAGGTGTCTCTGTATCGTTATATTGTCAGGGAGGTGTCTCTGTATCGTTATATTGTCAGGGAGGTGTCTCTGTATCGTTATATTGTCAGGGAGGTGTCTCTGTATCGTTATATTGTCAGGGAGGTGTCTCTGCATCGTTATATTGTCAGGGAGGTGTCTCTGCGTCGTTATATTGTCAGGGAGGTGTCTCTGTATCGTTATATTGTCAGGGAGGTGTCTCTGTATCGTTATATTGTCAGGGAGGTGTCTCTGTATCGTTATATTGTCAGGGAGGTGTCTCTGTATCGTTATATTGTCAGGGAGGTGTCTCTGTATCGTTATATTGTCAGGGAGGTGTCTCTGCATCGTTATATTGTCAGGGAGGTGTCTCTGCATCGTTATATTGTCAGGGAGGTGTCTCTGCATCGTTATATTGTCAGGGAGGTGTCTGTGTGTCGTTATATTGTCAGGGAGGTGTCTCTGTATCGTTATATTGTCAGGGAGGTGTCTCTGTATCGTTATATTGTCAGGGAGGTGTCTCTGCATCGTTATATTGTCAGGGAGGTGTCTCTGTATCGTTATATTGTCAGGGAGGTGTCTCTGCATCGTTATATTGTCAGGGAGGTGTCTGTGTGTCGTTATATTGTCAGGGAGGTGTCTCTGTATCGTTATATTGTCAGGGAGGTGTCTCTGTATCGTTATATTGTCAGGGAGGTGTCTCTGTATCGTTATATTGTCAGGGAGGTGTCTCTGTATCGTTATATTGTCAGGGAGGTGTCTCTGTATCGTTATATTGTCAGGAAGGTGTCTCTGTATCGTTATATTGTCAGGGAGGTGTCTCTGTATCGTTATATTGTCAGGGAGGTGCCTCTGTATCGTTATATTGTCAGGGAGGTGTCTCTGCATCGTTATATTGTCAGGGAGGTGTCTCTGTATCGTTATATTGTCAGGGAGGTGTCTCTGTATCGTTATATTGTCAGGGAGGTGTCTCTGTATCGTTATATTGTCAGGGAGGTGTCTCTGTGTCGTTATATTGTCGGGGAGGTGTCTCTGCATCGTTATATTGTCAGGGAGGTGTCTCTGTATCGTTATATTGTCAGGGAGGTGTCTCTGTATCGTTTTCCAACAGTCAGTCACTCATATATGATACAGTCTGCTTCTAGAGAAAATGTAACTAATTCAGTAGCAGTAACATTAGCGTTTTCTCTCAGTCAGTTGATTCTTCATATCCATATGAGTGAAGCGGCCGGGGTGACATGTTTATTTTTCAAACACAGTTCTTATATGAGGCGATCTAAAAATCCTCCTATGGCGATTTCAATTAATGCAACTAGAAAAATACATGAACCTGGGGACTGGCGCCCTCTACTGAAAGTGACGTCAGACTTCGGTGCTCTATTATTCATTGGATGAAGAGGGATTCCACTGAGGGATATTAGAGCCCGGCCGATGCCAGAGCTTTGCCTAGAGACCACTGATTATGATATTTGACTGATTATGATATTTGACTGATTATGATATTTGACTGATTATGATATTTGACTGATTATGATATTTGACTGATTATGATATTTGACTGATTATGATATACAATTTACAATTTAGGCATTTAGCAGACGCTCTTAATCCAGAGCGACTTACATTAAGCAAGAACAAAAAGCAAGGGAATACATCACAAAAAAGCATTTATCATAAAAACTAAACATGCTTAAGCTAAGAAAGTAATAGTGGAATATCTATATTATGAGACTATACATATAAACTATATATATAGTTTGACTTTGTATAGTTTGTATAGTTTGATATTTGACTGATTATGATATTTGACTGATTATGATATTTGACTGATTATGATATTTGACTGATTATGATATTTGACTGCTATTTTGTGCAAAAGGAAGGACTAATACATTTTAAAAACTTTGCTTTGATTAAAGTTTGTCAAAAATAGACAATTACAAAATAGCCAAACTGCAAGCCCCACAACGCTAAACCTTTGTAAAGGTTTGAACATGTTTGCATATAAACCGACATGCCCAAAATATGACGCCAAAGGTTTAAAGTGGTTAAAATCGGGACACATTGAATGCATGATTTGCATATCCGATGTCTGTAAAAGTCAAATTATGGCCAATAATCGGCCAAAACCAGCCATCAGTCTGGCTCTTAATGATGTTGGATGCTCTGTGTATAATGAGTGATGGATGGTCCAGATTATTACTGTACCAAACTGTGATGGATGTTGAGCGAATGCTGTCTAAATGCTGGCGGTGATGATGAACAGCTGCGTCATTGATTGATGTGAGTTCCAAGGGATTTGAAACACTCCGTTGTGATGCGATTGCATGTTGATGTGAATAGGCCTTTCAGTGTTTTTCAGATGCCATGAGTTTGCTCAGTGGCGTGCACAGACATTTAGAGGGGCAGGTGCTCAGTGGCGTGCACAGACATTTAGAGGGGCAGGTGCTCAGTGGCGTGCACAGACATTTAGAGGGGCAGGTGCTCAAGTGAAAAAAAAGGGCACCTTGTGCAGCGAGTTGGAACCGGCCGGTTGCCTTATAACCCATTTTGGGGCGGGAACCCATTTTGGTGTTAGCATTATGGTATGCTTTAGCTATTAAAAAATAGCAGATCTACAAGCTCGTAGCGCGCCACCGAGTGGCGCGATACGAGCTTGTAGTCTGCTTTTTTTTTTTTTATCGAAGAACCACTGACATAGAAACAACGCTTTAGATTGTGGGGGCCTGAATAATACAGTAGAAGCGTTTTTTATCAATAATTGATCAATGTCACCGCATGGTCCACACACTACAAATTAAGAAAAGAGCACATTGCCAGAAGGGCAGGGGGTGCTCTAGCACCCCCTAGTGTCTATCTGTGCACGCCACTGAGTTTGGTCATTCCCTTTGTTTTCCCTTGAGGTAAGCATGGTGTGGAGCTGGCTCTTGTTGACTGACTCCAGTAAGTGTGTGTCATTTGTGTATTTGTTCTGTCATTGGACGCAAGATGATTGGTGTACAGAGAGAGAGAGAGAGAGAGAGAGAGAGAGAGAGAGAGAGAGAGAGAGAGAGAGAGAGAGAGAGAGAGAGAGAGAGAGGAGAGGGAGAGGGAGAGACAGAGACAGAGACAGAGACAGAGAGAGAGAGAGAGAGAGAGAGAGAGAGAGAGAGAGAGAGAGAGAGAGAGAGAGAGAGAGAGAGAGAGTACACACAGACTTGAAGGGTGCCAGTGAGACCGGGCGGGAGGGATGCATGATTGTTCACCATCACCCTTTGTCGCCTATTTGACATGGCAGCTCCATGTCCAGATATAGATAGAAGAGTCTTTTCAGTTATTGACTCAATTGAGTGTCAGGGGGTTTGATGGAGACCAGGTGTTCTAGTGATTGAGTTTCAGAGGGTTTGATGGAGACCAGGTGTTCTAGTGATTGAGTTTCAGGGGGTTTGATGGAGACCAGGTGTTCTAGTGATTGAGTTTCAGGGGGTTTGATGGAGACCAGGTGTTCTAGTGATTGAGTTTCAGGGGGTTTGATGGAGACCAGGTGTTCTAGTGATTGAGTTTCAGGGGGGTTGATGGAGACCAGGTGTTCTAGTGATTGAGTCTCAGGGGGTTGATGGAGACCAGGTGTTCTAGTGATTGAGTTTCAGGGGGTTGATGGAGACCAGGTGTTCTAGTGATTGAGTTTCAGGGGGGTTGATGGAGACCAGGTGTTCTAGTGATTGAGTTTCAGAGGAGTTGATGGAGACCAGGTGTTCTAGTGATTGAGTTTCAGGGGGTTGATGGAGACCAGGTGTTCTAGTGATTGAGTTTCAGGGGGTTGATGGAGACCAGGTGTTCTAGTGATTGAGTTTCAGGGGGTTGATGGAGACCAGGTGTTCTAGTGATCGAGTTTCAGAGGGTTTGATGGAGACCAGGTGTTCTAGTGATTGAGTTTCAGGGGGGTTGATGGAGACCAGGTGTTCTAGTGATTGAGTTTCAGGGGGGTTGATGGAGACCAGGTGTTCTAGTGATTGAGTTTCAGAGGGTTTGATGGAGACCAGGTGTTCTAGTGATTGAGTTTCAGGGGGTTGATGGAGACCAGGTGTTCTAGTGATTAAGTTTCAGAGGGTTTGATGGAGACCAGGTGTTCTAGTGATTGAGTTTCAGAGGGTTTGATGGAGACCAGGTGTTCTAGTGATTGAGTTTCAGAGGGTTTGATGGAGACCAGGTGTTCTAGTGATTGAGTTTCAGAGGGTTTGATGGAGACCAGGTGTTCTAGTGATTGAGTTTCAGAGGGTTTGATGGAGACCAGGTGTTCTAGTGATTGAGTTTCAGAGGGTTTGATGGAGACCAGGTGTTCTAGTGATTGAGTTTCAGAGGGTTTGATGGAGACCAGGTGTTCTAGTGATTGAGTTTCAGGGGGTTTGATGGAGACCAGGTGTTCTAGTGATTGAGTTTCAGAGGGTTTGATGGAGACCAGGTGTTCTAGTGATTGAGTTTCAGAGGGTTTGATGGAGACCAGGTGTTCTAGATGCAATGCAAAGTTGACCGCATCCTCCACGGAACGGCGAATTGAAAGGGATCCAGAGATGAGCATCGTTTAGGTTAAAAAAGGGGGAGTTTTATAGCAACAGAAGTAAGAGCTAATGGACTGAAATCATTGAGGCGGGAGTATGCTGGCGGGAGTATTTGCCCAGGGGAGAGTTTGAAATATGATGGTACATGGTGCACTGACTTAACCCATTCTGACCTGAGATCAGATTCATACGAGGTTTCCACTGGGACACACACTGGTCTGATTAACCCCATTCTGACCTGAGATCAGATTCTAAAAATGTCAGTCGTTCTTCGATTTTTCAAAAAATAGCAGACCTACGAGCTTGTAGATCTGCTATTTTTCAATAGATAAAGCATAACATGATGCTAACACCAAAATGGGTTCCCGTTCAGAATGGGTTAACCCCTTTTGGTGCTTCAAGCATTCTTGTTATACTTTAGCTATTGAAAAATCTTAAAAATTCGGCACACATCTTTGAATAGGTACAGTATATATTCTTTCGGAGCGAACGTTTTTATTTATTTCGACGTCAGGCATAAATTCTGAACGGGAACCCATTTTGGTGTCGGCATCATGTTATGCTTTAGCTATTGAAAAATAGCAGATCTACAAGCTCACTGCGCGCCACCGAGTGGCGCGCTACGAGCTTGTAGGTCTGCTATTTTTTTTTTAATCGAAGAACGACTGACATTTTTAGAATCTGATCTCAGGTCAGAATGGGTTCATCAGAGCAGTGTGTGTCCAGTGGAAACCTCGTATGAATCTGATCTCAGGTCAGAATGGGTTAAGCACTTACAATACAACTCCCATGTTATGTTTCATCTCCAAAGGCTGTTGTTTCTGCCCGTCTGTGGGGGTTCATACACCGTGCTATCCAGAAGGCATTTTATTGCAGGATAATCCTGTTTCCATTGTTCAGTAAAGCTCCACGGCTCTATATTTCAGTGGTGGCTTTAACCCATTCTGACCTGAGATCAGATTCTAAAGATGTTCTTCTACACGCTGACAGATTTCTGAAAAAAAGCTATGTTTCTATGTGTCAGTCGTTCTTCAGTCGATTTTTCAAAGAATAGCAGACCTACAAGCTCATAGCGCGCCACTCGGTGGCGGGCTATGAGCTTGTAGGTCTGCTAAAGCATGACAATTTACAATTTAGGCATTTAGCAGATGCTCTTAATCCAGAGCGACTTACAATAATCAAGAACAAAAAGCATGGGAATACATCACAAAAGCATTTATCATAAAACATGCGTAAGCTAAGAAAGTAACAGTGGAATATCTATATTATGAGACTATACATATAAACTATATATATATATATATATATATATATACTACTATGCTATACATATGTACTATGGCGTGCTATGACTATATACAATGCAATTATAGTGCTGTCTACATAACATGCTATAAGTCTGTGTCAAATGCTATCTAAGCCAACAGAAATGCTATCTAAGGGGGTAGGGTAAGTGCTATGGGCCATGATGGAGTCTGAAAAGGTGGGTTTTCAGACTACGGCAGAAGATTGGGAGTGATGCTGCAGTTCTGACTGCAATGGGAAGTGCATTCCACATGCATTCCACATGACCTGATGCTATAACACCAAAAGGCGTGCCCGCTAAGCTTCATCACCTGCACCTGGCTGTACAGTAGAGTACAATGAAAGTAGATCTTTTCCAATTCCACTACATTTCATAATTTATTAGGATGTTCGTACAGTATGTATGTTACGTCTTGAGCTCCTCAAAAAAAAAAACGTATGTATGACAATAATGAAATGCCCAAAATAGGATATTGTCAAGAGTCAGAATGTCACAAGAATCATAATTATTAATTGAATTTGAATAGCAATTAATTTTCAGGTTTCTGTCTGACAGCTGCACCAATCAATGTGATGCCAAAGTTGGGGTCGTCATAGTTTTTTGTTTTTGTTGTTTGTAAAAAAAATAGGTCTCAAACTTCTTCCCTACTTCTTGCACTCATTTTATTTTAGACACGTGTAACGGACATGTAGGCTACGGTGATATGGTATATATTTATTATTCATAAACATTAACCCATTTTGGTGTCAGCATCATGTTGTGCTTTAGCTATTTAAAAATAGCAGATCTACAAGCTCACCATGCATTGCAGCGCCACATGTTGTGATCTTGTAGATCTGCTATTTTTTATAGGGTTACAGTTAGAAATGGGAAAGAAATCGTAATGTCGTACAATTGGTGTGTTAACCCATTCTGAACGGGAACCCCTTTTGGTGTTAGCATCATGTTATGCTTTAGCTATTTAAAAATAGCAGATCTACAAGCTCATAGCGCGCCACCGAGTGGCGCGCTACGAGCTTGTAGGTCTGCTATTTGTTTTTAAATCGAAGAGCGACATTTTTTAGAATCTGATCTCAGGTCAGAATGGGTAAAGTTAGTTTGTTGCCCTCAGGCCATACTGCAGCATGGGTTCATATCTTAGTTGAAGTGCCGCATAGCATAGTATCCCTCTCTAAATAACTCCAGAAAATCCAGTTAATAGTTTATTGATCCACAACATTGCCAGATATAGTTCAAAGCAGATTTAATACTTGCAGAGGTCCTGTTCTCCAGAACAGATGAGTGCTGTGGAAATTAACTGAGCTGAGTAGTTCAGATGCTACACCAATAAAGTATATTCTTGCCGGCTGTGAAGGCGGATATATTGCTCAATAAATCAGGCCGGTGAACGGTACTGTATAGGATAGCTGCTACCTCTCACTTTAATAGCTTAATATCTCTACATGTTGTCAAGGGGAGTTGCACCACTCAGTTCACAAAGGTGTGATTTTTTCATAATGTTTGAGAAAAGAATAACAAGATGCGATGCGCCATGGGCTTGTGTGGAACGGCTATTTTTGAATAACCAAAGTATATAAAACAAGGCTTAAAGGAGAATTCCACACTAAAAGGCTTTCTGACCTTTATTTGTAGTTGTTACGTCCCCACCAAAGAGGTCCAGGTGTCATTTTGTGCAAAAGCTCCTTATTGGCTATTTCCCCTACCAGAAGCCCTAAATGAATTGCATTTAATTGAATGGGATGTATGGGGTGTTGTGCTAATTGGCTTATTTCCATCGCTCAAAATTATATATTTTTTGTATATACCCTCTCTTCATAATGTAAATAACCCAAGCGGCAGAGTTTACTACTTATTTCAATGGAAATAAGCGAATTAGCACAACACCCCATAGCCCCATTCAATTCAATGCAATTCATTGAGGGCTTATGGTAGGGGAAATAGCCAATAAGGAGCTTTTGCACAAAATAACACCTGGACCTCTTTGGTGGGGACGTAACAACTACAAATAACACCTGGACCTCTTTGGTGGGGACGTAACAACTACAAATAACACCTGGACCTCTTTGATGGGGACGTAACGACTACAAAGAAAGATAAGAAAGCCTTTTAGTGTGGAATTATCCTTTAAGTGCTTAATTGTATTATATAATCTAAATATACAAAGTATAACTTCCAACTATAATGTTTCAAGTAATTGTAGTGAAGCAATAATCCAATATTTGGGGGGTGCGCACGCAGCGTGGCTAATTGGCGGTCACGGTTCATCGTGTTAGCGCTAGCTCCTTCAGCAGCCCAAGGTTAATCATGTTAGCGCTAGCTCCTTCAGCAGCCCAAGGTTCATCGTGTTAGCGCTAGCTCCTTCAGCAGCCCAAGGTTCATCGTGTTAGCGCTAGCTCCTTCAGCAGCCCAAGGTTCATCGTGTTAGCGCTAGCTCCTTCAGCAGCCCAAGGTTCATCGTGTTAGCGGTTCATCGTGTTAGCGGTTCATCGTGTTAGCGGTTCATCGTGTTAGCGGTTCATCGTGTTAGCGGTTCATCGTGTTAGCGGTTCATCGTGTTAGCGTAGCTCCTTCAGCAGCCCAATAAGGTTGCTTCTAAATTTCGCTTTTGCGGCGATAAATACTTTTGATGCCCGTCCAAGCTTGGTGCCCTAGCTGTGCTGCAGCACTTACAGCTCTTGCATTAACCCATTCTGACCTGAGATCAGATTCTAAAAATGTCTTCTACATACTGACAGTTTTCCATTCTGACCTGAGATCAGATTCTAAAAATGTCTTCTACATCCTGACAGTTTTCCATTCTGACCTGAGATCAGATTCTAAAAATGTCTTCTACATCCTAACAGTTTTCCATTCTGACCTGAGATCAGATTCTAAAAATGTCTTCTACATCCTGACAGTTTTCGGAAAAAGCCATGTTTCTATGTCAGTCGTTTTTCGATTTTTCAAAAATAGCAGACCTACAAGCTCATAGTGCGCCACTCGGTTGTAATGTATGTTTGTTGTAAGAATAAGTTGACAGGATCACCAGATTTGGAATAACAATGAGTCAATCATTTATATAGTTCTTCAGGTTGAATGACAAGTTACAACTGACCGGCATCCGGTATCACGTGACCATGCGCGTTCCCCGTACGGGTACTCTAGTAGCCCAATATACTACATCCCCCTTCTTAAGTTGTTTACTCAAACACAGTAGGAAAAAAAAAATCAATGTCACCATTCACAGATAAAGCTGTCTTTTTTTTTTTTTTTTTTTTTTTAACATTCTTCAGCAAGTAACATCACATAACCATGCAGTAAATACCCAGATTCAGTGCAAAATAAACAGTCCACATTTGTGTTCCTACTCTCTGAATCTCGCTGGAGTTCTGACTGGAGTCTCCCTGATCTAGTGCGATATGGTTGAGTGGGAGAGCGAGCAGACTCAATGTGTTCCTGTGGAGTGTGTGCTGAGGTGTGTGCGTGTGAATTGTCCTGTTCAGCAAGCCTTGGGTTGTCACAGTTCATATCCACATCCGCGTTTCGCTCAGCATCAGAAGATGGAAACTCTCTCTCAGCAGTCCCTCTGAGATGTCTTCTGTTCCTTCTGAACATCCTGCCTTCAGGTGTATGCACCATATAGGAACGTTGTTGTTCGTGACTCCTCAGAACTACAGCTGGCTTCCAAGTGTCTCCAGACTGCATCTGCATTCTCACATTTTCTCCAGCATGAAGCTCAGGTAGGTGTTTGGCATGACGATCATAGTAGATTTTCTGTTTAGCTTGCTTTTCTTTCAGCTTGTTGTGAACTTCAAGCGCACCCTCAGGTGTGAGTAGTGAGGTGGACGCTGGTAGTTTTGTCTTGAGCCTACGTCCCATCAGCATCTGGGCAGGCGACAGGCCCACACCTTCCAGTGGTGTATTTCTGTACTCCAGAAGCGCTATGTATGGGTCACCTGACTTCTTGAGCAGTCTCTTGACGGTTTGCACAGCTTTTTCTGCCTGTCCATTTGACTGTGCATATCGTGGACTTGAGGTGACATGACTGAACTCCCAGCTAAGTGCGAAGCTTTTGAATTCCGCACTGGCATACACTGGGGCGTTATCGGAAATCAAAATGTCTGGTATGCCATGTCTGGCAAACATGGACTTCATGGCTGTTATAACACCCTTACTGGTGGTGTCGCTCAGCCTCATTATCTCCGGGTATTTGGAGAAGTAGTCGACACATAGAAGATATTCAGAGCCACTGCTGTGAAACATGTCGGTGCCAACCTTCTCCCAAGGTCTAGTCGGCAGTGGATGTGAGATCAGCGGCTCTTTTTGATTGCTACTTTTGTGCTCATTGCAGATAGCACACTGTGCTACAACTTGTTCAATTTGGGCGGACATGCCTGGCCAATACAGAACATCTCTGGCTCTTTCCTTACATTTGACCATGCCCAAGTGTGACTTGTGTATCTTGTCAAGCATCTGTGCTCTCATTTGCTGCGGCACAATGAGTTTCTCAGATTTGAATAGCAGTCCTGAGGCAAAACTGATCTCCTCTCTGAATGTCCAAAACGGTTGAACGCTGTCTGGCACAGCAGACCTGTCTTTTGGCCATCCCTGCATAGTCATGTTTTTTAGCTCCTGCAGTACAGGGTCTTGTGCAGTTGCATTTCTGAACATTTCCTGTTTTTCTTCTGATATAGGCAACTGTGGCGTGATCCAGTTCACCTGCAGTTCCTCTTCCAGAAGATTCTCTTTCTGCTCACGTAGATATGCACGGCTCAATGCATCTGCAATGTGAAGCTCCTTTCCTGGCTTGTATGCCACTGCAATGTTGTACTTTTGAAGTCGCAGCAGCATCCTTTGCAGCCTCATAGGAGCCTGATGCAGTGGCTTCTTGAAAATGCTTTCCAGCGGTTTGTGATCGCTTTCCACCTGGACTTCTCTGCCATATACATATTGATGGAATTTCTCACATCCATATACTATGGCTAGGAGCTCTTTTTCAATCTGAGCATACCTTTGTTGACAATCTGTGAGCGCCCTTGAGCCGTATGCCACAGGTCGACCATCCTGCAGCATCACAGCCCCGATGCCCTCCGAGCTGGCATCCACAGACAGCGTCACAGCCTTGTTGACATCATAATATTTCAAAGTGGGAGCTTCAGTAATCAGTCGCTTCAGCTTTTCATAGCTCTTTTCTTGAGGCTCCTCCCAGTGCCATTCTGTTTCTTCCTGCAGCAGCTGCCTTAGAGGTGCAGAGACTTCAGATAAATTAGGAATGAACTTCGCTAGGTATTGAATCATCCCCATGAACCTCATTAAAGCTGGCTTGTCAGCAGGTGGGGGTATTTGTACAATGGCTCTTATTTTCTCATCATCAGGCTTTAGCCCCTCTGCACTCAGTGTATGGCCAATGTACTTGACTTCTGTCATCTTGAATTTGCACTTGCTCTTATTGAATCGCAGGCCATTTTCATCTGCTCTCTGCAGTAGCTTTAACAGCCTCTGATCGTGTTGCTGTAATGTGTCCCCCCACACCAGCAAATCATCAATAATGTTGACCACGCCATCTAATCCTTCAATCATCTGGGCCACAGCTCTCTGGAACACCTCGCTCGCTGACGAGATGCCAAAGGGAAGCCTCTTGAAGCGATATCGTCCAATGGGTGTGTTAAATGTGCACAGCTTGGAGCTCTCTTCATCCAGTTTAATCTGATAAAACCCTTGGTTTGCATCTAAAACTGAGAAATATTTTGCATTCGGCATGCGTGACACCACTTCCTCCACTGTGAGGAGTGGATAGTGCTCTCTTCTAATTGCTGTGTTTAGATCTTTGGGATCCATACAAATCCTTATCTTCTTGGGTGTGACTACTGTCACCATACTGTTCACCCACTGTGTAGGCTCGGACTGCCTTGTGATCACATCTGACTGCTCCATTTTATGAAGCTGCTCAATAACTCTGTCCCTTAGAGCAACTGGGACTCTCCTAGGTGCATGTATCACTGGCCTCACTTCCGGGTCAATCTTGATGCTGTGCTCACCTGGTAAGCAGCCAAGTCCAGAGAAGAGATGTTCATAATTCTTCTGTATGTTGTCTTCCTTCTCTGTGCTGTACAGCCTCTTCACCATTTTCAGCTTTGTGCTCGTTTCCCTTCCCAGGATCGCTGGTGCCTCTTTTTCAATGATTTCAAAGTCAATCTTGTGTTTCTGGCCCTTGTACTGACAGGTGACTGACGTTTTGCCCAAGGGCTCCATCTTGTGGCCAGAGTATGCCACTAACCTGCAGCTTGATGCACGCAGCTTTCCACTGACATCCAACATGTGAAACGTTTTTGCTGACATGACGTTACAGTCAGCTCCAGTGTCAATTCGAAATTTGACTCTCTTTTTGTTTATTAACAACTCTTCAGACCATCTGTCTTGGTCACTCTTTGCATTTTCAACAGCATCAATGCTTTTCATCTCTATTGTTCCAATGAACATTTCTTCCGTCTCACTGTCGTCAGTGTCATGAGACTTTTCCACAACATGCATCTTCCTATTTTTCGGTTGACTGTTTGCACGACACATTTTTGCATAGTGATTCTTCCTATCACATTTTCTGCATGTCTGTCCATAGGCTGGGCACTTCCCTTGCTCATGCTTGTAGCCACATCTGTCACAGTCAACTTTATTTTCACTCGTCATGGGGCTCTCTCTTGTATTGCTGCCCCCCTTTTTATAGGCTCTTGTAGTGCTAACTTTGTGCACGTCGACTTCATCGTGCAAAGCCTTCATCTGTGTGAAAGTTATCTCGCTTGCACGGCACACATCGAGTGCTTTATCCACCGTGAGATCCGCCTCTCTGAGCAATCTGGCTCTTACTTGATCATCACGTATCCCACAGACAATTCTGTCACGTAGCAATGAGTTGCACAGGTTGCCAAATTCACAGTCTTTCGCTTTATATTTCAGGTCCGTAACATAGGCATCTATTGTTTCTGACGGACCTTGTACACGAGTGAAAAACATGTGCCTTATGTACGGCATGTTCTTTCGCGGCCCACAGTATTCTTTGAACTTCTGTTTCAAAACAGCAATCTTGTCTTTCTCCTCGTCGGTGAAAACAAACGTGTTACTCACTTTTATGGCTTCTTCCCCCGCCACATGAAGGAATGTCGCGCATTGCACCACTTCAGTCTTTTCTGCCACTCCACTGGCGACACAGAAAAGTTCATAGCGTTGCAGCCACGTTTTCCAATTCTCTGCTAGATTCCCTTCTAGGCTCAAATTCGGCGGTGGTTTGAAGTGTGCCATTCTTGCCGTTCTCTCCTAGTTTCTTCTGACACCATGTAATGTATGTTTGTTGTAAGAATAAGTTGACAGGATCACCAGATTTGGAATAACAATGAGTCAATCATTTATATAGTTCTTCAGGTTGAATGACAAGTTACAACTGACCGGCATCCGGTATCACGTGACCATGCGCGTTCCCCGTACGGGTACTCTAGTAGCCCAATATACTACATCGGTGGCGCGCTATGAGCCTAAGAGTCTAAGAGTCTAAGAAAATGGAAGCCTGGTACCGAGTCTAAGCCTGGTACCGAGTCTAAGAAAATGGAAGCCTGGTACCGAGTCTAAGCCTGGTACCGAGTCTAAGAAAATGGAAGCCTGGTACCGAGTCTAAGCCCACCCTGGTCCTTTAAATGTAAGTTCACACATGACTGTACAAGCTGGAAACAGTTCTAAATGAGATGGAATGGATTCTCAATGTTGGATCCGTTTCCCGATCTCAACTCTAAACACACAATGGACCATGTGACCCACATCGCCCTATTCTCTACTACACTATCAGAACAGATGTCTCAGATTGGCAGGCTCCAATCCTAGTTCAAGTTGACTGAAATGTGTCCTTGTGCTAGTGGGAAGTAGCTGAGCCAATAGCATTGTAGCTATGGCAACTCTTCTGTGTGTGTGTGTGTGTGTGTGTGTGTGTGTGTGTGTGTGTGTGTGTGTGTGTGTGTGTGTGTGTGTGTGTGTGTGCGCTCACGCGCGCGCCAGCGTACAGCGCATGCGTTAAGGCATATTACTGTGACATTGAAGTAGAAAGCTGGCATGTTAGCTGTGGGTTTTATTCAGAAATGTAATATTAATTTAAATTGCATATGCTCACATAACAATAACATTACGTGTCTGTTATCTACGAGTCCGAGATGCGTTACTGTCTGCTGGGACAGAGACATGGGGGTCGGCGAGGAGCAGTCACACACACACACACACACACACACACACACACACACACACACACACACAAAGAGAGAGAGTCATTGACTACACATTAGATAATTAGCTGTTGCTGCTGCTCGAACCAATTAAGCATTGATTGTCAATTTACAATTTACAATTTAGGCATTTAGCAGACGCTCTTAATCCAGAGCGACTTACAATAATCAAGAACAAAAGCATGGGAATACATCACAAAAGCATTTATCATAAAACATGCGTAAGCTAAGAAAGTAACAGTGGAATATCTATATTATGAGACTATACATACTATATACTGTATATAAACTATACATATAAACTGACTATACATATTATACATATAAACTATATATATACTACTATGCTATACATATGTACTATGGCGTGCTATGACTATATACAATGCAATTATAGTGCTGTCTACATAACATGCTATAAGTCTGTATCAGATGCTATCTAAGTCTGCAGAAATGCTATCTAAGGGGGTAGGGTAAGTGCTATGGGCCATGATGGAGTCTGAAAAGGTGGGTTTTCAGACTACGACGGAAGATTGGGAGTGATGCTGCAGTTCTGATTGCAATGGGAAGTGCATTCCACAGTTTTGGAGCCAGAAGGGAGAAGAGTTTGGGATGTGTGGAGCGTTGTCCCGGCGTTTTTAGTGAGGGTACTTCCAGCTTCCCTGCGTTGGCTGATCTGAGTGCGCGGGAGGGTTTGTAGGGTTCAATCATACTTGCAAGATATGGGGGAGCCATACCTTTGGTTGCTTTGAATGCCAGCATCAGAGTTTTGTATTCTGTGCGGGCAGCGACCGGGAGCCAGTGGAGGGAGCGGAGCAGGGGGGAGACATGTGAGAATTTTGGCTGGTTGAAGACCAAGCGAGCTGCGGCATTTTGGATCAGCTGGAGAGGCTTAAGTGCACATGCTGGTAGGCCAGTAAGGAGGGAGTTACAATAGTCAAGTTTTGACTGTTGATTTGACTGTTTGACTGTTGATTGTCGTGTCGGGTTGGCGTGTCCGAAAGCGCAGTGATGTCCCCCCATGCCAAAGTGATGTCCTGTTTGTTTTTCCATGTACACGCATGTGCTGCGCAATAGGGTGACATGTACACGCATGTGCTGCGCAATAGGGTGACATGTACACGCATGTGCTGCGCAATAGGGTGACATACTGCCCAAAATAATGTAGTTTCATACAAACTGTACAGTACAGTACATCGTGTAAGTACATTAGCAGTGCAGAAACCCTATATAGCCAGACCACTGAGCAGTATTTGTGCAAACAAAGTGTGGACTTTCCCACTGCACGGGTGCCGTTGCCGATTCTGGTAAAAAATATGTTCAACTTCAATGCTGTGTATCGCTCTTTTGTCTGTGTCGAGGAGTCCCTGAGCAAGATACCAGTACATGACCCCTAACTGAAAACAAGATACCAGTACATGACCCCTAACTGAAAGATACCAGTACATGACCCCTAACTGAAACAAGATACCAGTACATGACCCCTAACTGAAAACAAGATACCAGTACATGACCCCTAACTGAAACAAGATACCAGTACATGACCCCTAACTGAAACAAGATACCAGTACATGACCCCTAACTGAAACAAGATACCAGTACATGACCCCTAACTGAAACAAGATACCAGTACATGACCCCTAACTGAAACAAGATACCAGTACATGACCCCTAACTGAAACAAGATACCAGTACATGACCCCTAACTGAAACAAGATACCAGTACATGACCCCTAACTGAAACAAGATACCAGTACATGACCCCTAACTGAAACAAGATACCAGTACATGACCCCTAACTGAAACCTGATACCAGTACATGACCCCTAACTGAAACAAGATACCAGTGCATGACCCCTAACTGAAACAAGATACCAGTACATGACCCCTAACTGAAACAAGATACCAGTACATGACCCCTAACTGAAACAAGATACCAGTACATGACCCCTAACTGAAACAAGATACCAGTACATGACCCCTAACTGAAACAAGATACCAGTACATGACCCCTAACTGAAAACAAGATACCAGTACATGACCCCTAACTGAAACAAGATACCAGTACATGACCCCTAACTGAAAACAAGATACCAGTACATGACCCCTAACTGAAAGATACCAGTACATGACCCCTAACTGAAACAAGATACCAGTACATGACCCCTAACTGAAAACAAGATACCAGTACATGACCCCTAACTGAAACAAGATACCAGTACATGACCCCTAACTGAAACAAGATACCAGTACATGACCCCTAACTGAAACAAGATACCAGTACATGACCCCTAACTGAAACAAGATACCAGTACATGACCCCTAACTGAAACAAGATACCAGTACATGACCCCTAACTGAAACAAGATACCAGTACATGACCCCTAACTGAAACAAGATACCAGTACATGACCCCTAACTGAAACAAGATACCAGTACATGACCCCTAACTGAAACCTGATACCAGTACATGACCCCTAACTGAAACAAGATACCAGTACATGACCCCTAACTGAAACAAGATACCAGTACATGACCCCTAACTGAAAGATACCAGTACATGACCCCTAACTGAAACAAGATACCAGTACATGACCCCTAACTGAAACAAGATACCAGTACATGACCCCTAACTGAAACAAGATACCAGTACATGACCCCTAACTGAAACAAGACACCAGTACATGACCCCTAACTGAAACCTGATACCAGTACATGACCCCTAACTGAAACAAGATACCAGTACATGACCCCTAACTGAAACCTGATACCAGTACATGACCCCTAACTGAAACAAGATACCAGTACATGACCCCTAACTGAAACAAGATACCAGTACATGACCCCTAACTGAAACCTGATACCAGTACATGACCCCTAACTGAAACAAGATACCAGTACATGACCCCTAACTGAAACCTGATACCAGTACATGACCCCTAACTGAAACAAGATACCAGTACATGACCGCTAACTGAAAACAAGATACCAGTACATGACCCCTAACTGAAACAAGATACCAGTACATGACCCCTAACTGAAAGATACCAGTACATGACCCCTAACTGAAACAAGATACCAGTACATGACCCCTAACTGAAACAAGACACCAGTACATGACCCCTAACTGAAACAAGATACCAGTACATGACCCCTAACTGAAAACAAGATACCAGTACATGACCCCTAACTGAAACAAGATACCAGTACATGACCCCTAACTGAAACAAGATACCAGTACATGACCCCTAACTGAAACAAGATACCAGTACATGACCCCTAACTGAAACAAGATACCAGTACATGACCCCTAACTGAAACAAGATACCAGTACATGACCCCTAACTGAAACAAGATACCAGTACATGACCCCTAACTGAAACAAGATACCAGTACATGACCCCTAACTGAAACAAGATACCAGTACATGACCCCTAACTGAAACAAGATACCAGTACATGACCCCTAACTGAAACCTGATACCAGTACATGACCCCTAACTGAAACAAGATACCAGTACATGACCCCTAACTGAAACAAGATACCAGTACATGACCCCTAACTGAAACAAGATACCAGTACATGACCCCTAACTGAAACAAGATACCAGTACATGACCCCTAACTGAAACCTGATACCAGTACATGACCCCTAACTGAAACAAGATACCAGTACATGACCCCTAACTGAAACAAGATACCAGTACATGACCCCTAACTGAAACAAGATACCAGTACATGACCCCTAACTGAAACAAGATACCAGTACATGACCCCTAACTGAAACAAGATACCAGTACATGACCCCTAACTGAAACCTGATACCAGTACATGACCCCTAACTGAAACAAGATACCAGTACATGACCCCTAACTGAAACAAGATACCAGTACATGACCCCTAACTGAAACAAGATACCAGTACATGACCCCTAACTGAAACAAGATACCAGTACATGACCCCTAACTGAAACAGCCTAGAAACAGATACCAGTACATGACCCCTAACTGAAACAAGATACCAGTACATGACCCCTAACTGAAACAAGATACCAGTACATGACCCCTAACTGAAACAAGATACCAGTACATGACCCCTAACTGAAACCTGATACCAGTACATGACCCTAACTGAAACAAGATACCAGTACATGACCCCTAACTGAAACAAGATACCAGTACATGACCCCTAACTGAAACAAGATACCAGTACATGACCCCTAACTGAAACAGATACCAGTACATGACCCCTAACTGAAACAAGATACCAGTACATGACCCCTAACTGAAACCTGATACCAGTACATGACCCCTAACTGAAACAAGATACCAGTACATGACCCCTAACTGAAACAAGATACCAGTACATGACCCCTAACTGAAACAAGATACCAGTACATGACCCCTAACTGAAAACAAGATACCAGTACATGACCCCTAACTGAAACAAGATACCAGTACATGACCCCTAACTGAAACAAGATACCAGTACATGACCCCTAACTGAAACAAGATACCAGTACATGACCCCTAACTGAAAACAAGATACCAGTACATGACCCCTAACTGAAACAAGATACCAGTACATGACCCCTAACTGAAACAAGATACCAGTACATGACCCCTAACTGAAACAAGATACCAGTACATGACCCCTAACTGAAACAAGATACCAGTACATGACCCCTAACTGAAACAAGATACCAGTACATGACCCCTAACTGAAACAAGATACCAGTACATGACCCCTAACTGAAACAAGATACCAGTACATGACCCCTAACTGAAACAAGACTACCAGTACATGACCCCTAACTGAAACAAGATACCAGTACATGACCCCTAACTGAAACAGATACCAGACATGACCCCTAACTGAAACAAGACACCAGTACATGACCCCTAACTGAAACAAGATACCAGTACATGACCCCTAACTGAAAACAAGATACCAGTACATGACCCCTAACTGAAAGATACCAGTACATGACCCCTAACTGAAACAAGATACCAGTACATGACCCCTAACTGAAACAAGACACCCAGTACATGACCCCTAACTGAACAAGATACCAGTACATGACCCCTAACTGAAACAAGATACCAGTACATGACCCCTAACTGAAACAAGATACCAGTACATGACCCCTAACTGAAACAAGATACCAGTACATGACCCCTAACTGAAACAAGATACCAGTACATGACCCCTAACTGAAACAAGATACCAGTACATGACCCCTAACTGAAACAAGATACCAGTACATGACCCCTAACTGAAACAAGATACCAGTACATGACCCCTAACTGAAACAAGATACCAGTACATGACCCCTAACTGAAACAAGATACCAGTACATGACCCCTAACTGAAACAAGATACCAGTACATGACCCCTAACTGAAACAAGATACCAGTACATGACCCCTAACTGAAACAAGATACCAGTACATGACCCCTAACTGAAACAAGATACCAGTACATGACCCCTAACTGAAACAAGATACCAGTACATGACCCCTAACTGAAAGATACCAGTACATGACCCCTAACTGAAAGATACCAGTACATGACCCCTAACTGAAACAAGATACCAGTACATGACCCCTAACTGAAGCAAGATACCAGTACATGACCCCTAACTGAAACAAGATACCAGTATATGACCCCTAACTGAAACAAGATACCAGTACATGACCCCTAACTGAAACAAGATACCAGTACATGACCCCTAACTGAAAGATACCAGTACATGACCCCTAACTGAAAACAAGATACCAGTACATGACCCCTAACTGAAACAAGATACCAGTACATGACCCCTAACTGAAACAAGATACCAGTACATGACCCCTAACTGAAACAAGATACCAGTACATGACCCCTAACTGAAAACAAGATACCAGTACATGACCCCTAACTGAAACAAGATACCAGTACATGACCCCTAACTGAAAACAAGATACCAGTACATGACCCCTAACTGAAAGATACCAGTACATGACCCTAACTGAAAACAAGATACCAGTACATGACCCCTAACTGAAACAAGATACCAGTACATGACCCCTAACTGAAACAAGATACCTGTACATGACCCCTAACTGAAACAAGATACCAGTACATGACCCCTAACTGAAACAAGATACCAGTACATGACCCCTAACTGAAACAAGATACCAGTACATGACCCCTAACTGAAACAAGATACCAGTACATGACCCCTAACTGAAAACAAGATACCAGTACATGACCCCTAACTGAAAACAAGATACCAGTACATGACCCCTAACTGAAAACAAGATACCAGTACATGACCCCTAACTGAAACAAGATACCAGTACATGACCCCTAACTGAAAACAAGATACCAGTACATGACCCCTAACTGAAACAAGATACCAGTACATGACCCCTAACTGAAAACAAGATACCAGTACATGACCCCTAACTGAAACAAGATACCAGTACATGACCCCTAACTGAAAACAAGATACCAGTACATGACCCCTAACTGAAACAAGATACCAGTACATGACCCCTAACTGAAACAAGATACCAGTACATGACCCCTAACTGAAAACAAGATACCAGTACATGACCCCTAACTGAAGCAAGATACCAGTACATGACCCCTAACTGAAACAAGATACCAGTACATGACCCCTAACTGAAGCAAGTTACCAGTACATGACCCCTAACTGAAAACAAGATACCAGTACATGACCCCTAACTGAAAACAAGATACCAGTACATGACCCCTAACTGAAAACAAGATACCAGTACATGACCCCTAACTGAAACAAGATACCAGTACATGACCCCTAACTGAAACAAGATACCAGTACATGACCCTAACTGAAACAAGATACCAGTACATGACCCCTAACTGAAAACAAGATACCAGTACATGACCCCTAACTGAAAACAAGATACCAGTACATGACCCCTAACTGAAACAAGATACCAGTACATGACCCCTAACTGAAACAAGATACCAGTACATGACCCCTAACTGAAACAAGATACCAGTACATGACCCCTAACTGAAAACAAGATACCAGTACATGACCCCTAACTGAAACAAGATACCAGTACATGACCCCTAACTGAAACCTGATACCAGTACATGACCCCTAACTGAAAACAAGATACCAGTACATGACCCCTAACTGAAAACAAGATACCAGTACATGACCCCTAACTGAAACAAGATACCAGTACATGACCCCTAACTGAAACAAGATACCAGTACATGACCCCTAACTGAAACAAGATACCAGTACATGACCCCTAACTGAAAACAAGATACCAGTACATGACCCCTAACTGAAACAAGATACCAGTACATGACCCCTAACTGAAACCTGATACCAGTACATGACCCCTAACTGAAAACAAGATACCAGTACATGACCCCTAACTGAAAACAAGATAC
Source organism: Protomyctophum parallelum (assembly GCF_964188405.1). Classification (NCBI taxonomy): domain Eukaryota; kingdom Metazoa; phylum Chordata; class Actinopteri; order Myctophiformes; family Myctophidae; genus Protomyctophum; species Protomyctophum parallelum. Next base: position 52,464,806 of record NC_139703.1, on the reverse strand, counting down.
CAGTACATGACCCCTAACTGAAACAAGATACCAGTACATGACCCCTAACTGAAAACAAGATACCAGTACATGACCCCTAACTGAAACAAGATACCAGTACATGACCCCTAACTGAAAACAAGATACCAGTACATGACCCCTAACTGAAACAAGATACCAGTACATGACCCCTAACTGAAACAAGATACCAGTACATGACCCCTAACTGAAAACAAGATACCAGTACATGACCCCTAACTGAAGCAAGATACCAGTACATGACCCCTAACTGAAACAAGATACCAGTACATGACCCCTAACTGAAGCAAGTTACCAGTACATGACCCCTAACTGAAAACAAGATACCAGTACATGACCCCTAACTGAAACAAGATACCAGTACATGACCCCTAACTGAAACAAGATACCAGTACATGACCCCTAACTGAAACAAGATACCAGTACATGACCCCTAACTGAAACAAGATACCAGTACATGACCCCTAACTGAAACAAGATACCAGTACATGACCCCTAACTGAAACAAGATACCAGTACATGACCCCTAACTGAAAACAAGATACCAGTACATGACCCCTAACTGAAACAAGATACCAGTACATGACCCCTAACTGAAAACAAGATACCAGTACATGACCCCTAACTGAAAGATACCAGTACATGACCCCTAACTGAAACAAGATACCAGTACATGACCCCTAACTGAAACAAGATACCAGTACATGACCCCTAACTGAAACAAGATACCAGTACATGACCCCTAACTGAAACAAGATACCAGTACATGACCCCTAACTGAAACAAGATACCAGTACATGACCCCTAACTGAAAACAAGATACCAGTATATGACCCCTAACTGAAACAAGATACCAGTACATGACCCCTAACTGAAAACAAGATACCAGTACATGAGGTGAAGTCATTTATTTTTGAAAAATCGAAGAACGACTGACATTTTTTTAGAATCTGATCTCAGAATGGGTTGATCAGACCAGTGTGTGTCCAGTGGAAACCTCGTATGAATCTGATCTCAGGTCAGAATGGGTTGATCAGACCAGTGTGTGTCCAGTGGAAACCTCGTATGAATCTGATCTCAGGTCAGAATGGGTTAATCAGACCAGTGTGTGTCCAGTGGAAACCTCGTATGAATCTGATCTCAGGTCAGAATGGGTTAACCGTTTCACTGACTTTTGACAGAATGGGCCCTCACTCTTCTCAGTCTATTGGGCAGCGGTTTTTGCTCATTAATAGTCACAGTGAAGAGAGACGGGAAATAGGGAGGGGAGAGAGTCGGGGAGAGATGTGTCGCTAATGGTCGACCCAGCCGGGTAATCGAACCGGGGATTGGCTGTCCGTTACCAGAGCCTAATGTGGTACACACCCTAACCGCTCTGTCCGTTACCAGAGCCTAATGTGGTACACGCCCTAACCGCTCTGTCCGTTACCAGAGCCTAATGTGGTACACGCCCTAACCGCTCTGTCCGTTACCAGAGCCTAATGTGGTACACGCCCTAACCGCTCTGTCCGTTACCAGAGCCTAATGTGGTACATGCCCTAACCGCTCTGTCCGTTACCAGAGCCTAATGTGGTACACGCCCTAACCGCTCTGTCCGTTACCAGAGCCTAATGTGGTACACGCCCTAACCGCTCTGTCCGTTACCAGAGCCTAATGTGGTACACGCCCTAACCGCTCTGTCCGTTACCAGAGCCTAATGTGGTACACGCCCTAAACGCTCTGTCCGTTACCAGAGCCTAATGTGGTACACGCCTTAACCGCTCTGTCCGTTACCAGAGCCTAATGTGGTACACACCCTAACCGCTCTGTCCGTTACCAGAGCCTAATGTGGTACACGCCCTAACCGCTCTGTCCGTTACCAGAGCCTAATGTGGTACACGCCCTAACCGCTCTGTCCGTTACCAGAGCCTAATGTGGTACACGCCCTAACCGCTCTGTCCGTTACCAGAGCCTAATGTGGTACACGCCCTAACCGCTCTGTCCGTTACCAGAGCCTAATGTGGTACACGCCCTAACCGCTCTGTCCGTTACCAGAGCCTAATGTGGTACACGCCCTAACCGCTCTGTCCGTTACCAGAGCCTAATGTGGTACACGCCCTAACCGCTCTGTCCGTTACCAGAGCCTAATGTGGTACACGCCCTAACCGCTCTGTCCGTTACCAGAGCCTAATGTGGTACACGCCCTAACCGCTCTGTCCGTTACCAGAGCCTAATGTGGTACACGCCCTAACCGCTCTGTCCGTTACCAGAGCCTAATGTGGTACACGCCCTAACCGCTCTGTCCGTTACCAGAGCCTAATGTGGTACACGCCCTAACCGCTCTGTCCGTTACCAGAGCCTAATGTGGTACACGCCCTAACCGATCTGTCCGTTACCAGAGCCTAATGTGGTACACGCCCTAACCGCTCTGTCCGTTACCAGAGCCTAATGTGGTACACGCCCTAACCGCTCTGTCCGTTACCAGAGCCTAATGTGGTACACGCCCTAACCGCTCTGTCCGTTACCAGAGCCTAATGTGGTACACGCCCTAACCGCTCTGTCCGTTACCAGAGCCTAATGTGGTACACGCCCTAACCGCTCTGTCTGTTACCAGAGCCTAATGTGGTACACGCCCTAACCGCTCTGTCCGTTACCAGAGCCTAATGTGGTACACGCCCTAACCGCTCTGTCCGTTACCAGAGCCTAATGTGGTACACGCCCTAACCGCTCTGTCCGTTACCAGAGCCTAATGTGGTACACGCCCTAACCGCTCTGTCCGTTACCAGAGCCTAATGTGGTACACGCCCTAACCGCTCTGTCCGTTACCAGAGCCTAATGTGGTACACGCCCTAACCACTCTGTCCGTTACCAGAGCCTAATGTGGTACACACCCTAACCGCTCTGTCCGTTACCAGAGCCTAATGTGGTACACGCCCTAACCGCTCTGTCCGTTACCAGAGCCTAATGTGGTACACGCCCTAACCGCTCTGTCCGTTACCAGAGCCTAATGTGGTACACGCCCTAACCGCTCTGTCCGTTACCAGAGCCTAATGTGGTACACGCCCTAACCGCTCTGTCCGTTACCAGAGCCTAATGTGGTACACGCCCTAACCGCTCTGTCCGTTACCAGAGCCTAATGTGGTACACACCCTAACCGCTCTGTCCGTTACCAGAGCCTAATGTGGTACACGCCCTAACCGCTCTGTCCGTTACCAGAGCCTAATGTGGTACACGCCCTAACCGCTCTGTCTGTTACCAGAGCCTAATGTGGTACACGCCCTAACCGCTCTGTCCGTTACCAGAGCCTAATGTGGTACACGCCCTAACCGCTCTGTCCGTTACCAGAGCCTAATGTGGTACACGCCCTAACCGCTCTGTCCGTTACCAGAGCCTAATGTGGTACACGCCCTAACCGCTCTGTCCGTTACCAGAGCCTAATGTGGTACACGCCCTAACCGCTCTGTCCGTTACCAGAGCCTAATGTGGTACACGCCCTAACCGCTCTGTCCGTTACCAGAGCCTAATGTGGTACACGCCCTAACCGCTCTGTCTGTTACCAGAGCCTAATGTGGTACACGCCCTAACCGCTCTGTCTGTTACCAGAGCCTAATGTGGTACACGCCCTAACCGCTCTGTCCGTTACCAGAGCCTAATGTGGTACACGCCCTAACCGCTCTGTCCGTTACCAGAGCCTAATGTGGTACACGCCCTAACCGCTCTGTCCGTTACCAGAGCCTAATGTGGTACACGCCCTAACCGCTCTGTCTGTTACCAGAGCCTAATGTGGTACACGCCCTAACCGCTCTGTCCGTTACCAGAGCCTAATGTGGTACACGCCCTAACCGCTCTGTCCGTTACCAGAGCCTAATGTGGTACACGCCCTAACCGCTCTGTCCGTTACCAGAGCCTAATGTGGTACACGCCCTAACCGCTCTGTCCGTTACCAGAGCCTAATGTGGTACACGCCCTAACCGCTCTGTCCGTTACCAGAGCCTAATGTGGTACACGCCCTAACCGCTCTGTCCGTTACCAGAGCCTAATGTGGTACACGCCCTAACCGCTCTGTCCGTTACCAGAGCCTAATGTGGTACACGCCCTAACCGCTCTGTCCGTTACCAGAGCCTAATGTGGTACACGCCCTAACCGCTCTGTCTGTTACCAGAGCCTAATGTGGTACACGCCCTAACCGCTCTGTCCGTTACCAGAGCCTAATGTGGTACACGCCCTAACCGCTCTGTCCGTTACCAGAGCCTAATGTGGTACACGCCCTAACCGCTCTGTCTGTTACCAGAGCCTAATGTGGTACACGCCCTAACCGCTCTGTCCGTTACCAGAGCCTAATGTGGTACACGCCCTAACCGCTCTGTCCGTTACCAGAGCCTAATGTGGTACACGCCCTAACCGCTCTGTCCGTTACCAGAGCCTAATGTGGTACACGCCCTAACCGCTCTGTCCGTTACCAGAGCCTAATGTGGTACACGCCCTAACCGCTCTGTCCGTTACCAGAGCCTATTGTGGTACACGCCCTAACCGCTCTGTCCGTTACCAGAGCCTAATGTGGTACACGTCCTAACCGCTCTGTCCGTTACCAGAGCCTAATGTGGTACACGCCCTAACCGCTCTGTCCGTTACCAGAGCCTAATGTGGTACACGCCCTAACCGCTCTGTCCGTTACCAGAGCCTAATGTGGTACACACCCTAACCGCTCTGTCCGTTACCAGAGCCTAATGTGGTACACGCCCTAACCGCTCTGTCCGTTACCAGAGCCTAATGTGGTACACGCCCTAACCGCTCTGTCCGTTACCAGAGCCTAATGTGGTACACACCCTAACCGCTCTGTCCGTTACCAGAGCCTAATGTGGTACACGCCCTAACCGCTCTGTCCGTTACCAGAGCCTAATGTGGTACACGCCCTAACCGCTCTGTCCGTTACCAGAGCCTAATGTGGTACACGCCCTAACCGCTCTGTCCCTTACCAGAGCCTAATGTGGTACACGCCCTAACCGCTCTGTCCGTTACCAGAGCCTAATGTGGTACACGCCCTAACCGCTCTGTCCGTTACCAGAGCCTAATGTGGTACACGCCCTAACCGCTCTGTCCGTTACCAGAGCCTAATGTGGTACACACCCTAACCGCTCTGTCCGTTACCAGAGCCTAATGTGGTACACGCCCTAACCGCTCTGTCCGTTACCAGAGCCTAATGTGGTACACGCCCTAACCGCTCTGTCCCTTACCAGAGCCTAATGTGGTACACGCCCTAACCGCTCTGTCCGTTACCAGAGCCTAATGTGGTACACGCCCTAACCGCTCTGTCCGTTACCAGAGCCTAATGTGGTACACGCCCTAACCGCTCTGTCCGTTACCAGAGCCTAATGTGGTACACGCCCTAACCGCTCTGTCCCTTACCAGAGCCTAATGTGGTACACGCCCTAACCGCTCTGTCCGTTACCAGAGCCTAATGTGGTACACGCCCTAACCGCTCTGTCCGTTACCAGAGCCTAATGTGGTACACGCCCTAACCGCTCTGTCCGTTACCAGAGCCTATTGTGGTACACGCCCTAACCGCTCTGTCCGTTACCAGAGCCTAATGTGGTACACGCCCTAACCGCTCTGTCCGTTACCAGAGCCTAATGTGGTACACGCCCTAACCGCTCTGTCCGTTACCAGAGCCTAATGTGGTACACGCCCTAACCGCTCTGTCCGTTACCAGAGCCTAATGTGGTACACGCCCTAACCGCTCTGTCCGTTACCAGAGCCTAATGTGGTACACGCCCTAACCGCTCTGTCCGTTACCAGAGCCTAATGTGGTACACACCCTAACCGCTCTGTCCGTTACCAGAGCCTAATGTGGTACACACCCTAACCGCTCTGTCCGTTACCAGAGCCTAATGTGGTACACGCCCTAACCGCTCTGTCCGTTACCAGAGCCTAATGTGGTACACGCCCTAACCGCTCTGTCCGTTACCAGAGCCTAATGTGGTACACGCCCTAACCGCTCTGTCCGTTACCAGAGCCTAATGTGGTACACGCCCTAACCGCTCTGTCCGTTACCAGAGCCTAATGTGGTACACGCCCTAACCGCTCTGTCTGTTACCAGAGCCTAATGTGGTACACGCCCTAACAGCTCTGTCCGTTACCAGAGCCTAATGTGGTACACGCCCTAACCGCTCTGTCCGTTACCAGAGCCTAATGTGGTACACACCCTAACCGCTCTGTCCGTTACCAGAGCCTAATGTGGTACACGCCCTAACCGCTCTGTCCGTTACCAGAGCCTAATGTGGTACACGCCCTAACCGCTCTGTCCGTTACCAGAGCCTAATGTGGTACACGCCCTAACCGCTCTGTCCGTTACCAGAGCCTAATGTGGTACACGCCCTAACCGCTCTGTCCGTTACCAGAGCCTAATGTGGTACACGCCCTAACCGCTCTGTCCATTACCAGAGCCTAATGTGGTACACACCCTAACCGCTCTGTCCGTTACCAGAGCCTAATGTGGTACACGCCCTAACCGCTCTGTCCGTTACCAGAGCCTAATGTGGTACACGCCCTAACCGCTCTGTCCGTTACCAGAGCCTAATGTGGTACACGCCCTAACCGCTCTGTCCGTTACCAGAGCCTAATGTGGTACACGCCCTAACCGCTCTGTCCGTTACCAGAGCCTAATGTGGTACACACCCTAACCGCTCTGTCCATTACTGGATAGGCCTGTCTGGTACGGCCCTGTCCTGGTTCTCCTCCTACCTTTCAAACAGAAGTTACTTTGTCAATCTAGCCGAGTTTGACTCAGACAAACACGACATCAGTTCTGGTGTCCCACAAGGCTCGATTCTTGGTCCTCTGCTGTTCTCCTTGTACATTCTGCCATTGGGTGAACTCATTACCAATCACGGAGTCAATTTTCATTTCTATGCTGATGATACCCAACTATATCTTGCTGTGGCCCCAGACGATCCCTGTGCTTTAGACCCGCTGTTGACCTGTCTGTCTAGCATAAAATGTTGGATGAGTGAGAACTTTCTCAAACTAAATGAGGATAAGACAGAAGTTCTCATAATCGGTTCTAGCGAGCAAAAAGAATCAATAATTAGCAGACTTGGCAACCTGACTGTAGAAAGTAACAGTACAGTAAAGAACCTGGGGGTTATTATTGATTCTGAATTGAATTTTAATTCACACATTAATCATGTTACCAAGATTGCTTTTTTTCACCTTAGAAATATTGCACGGATCAGATCCTATTTGTCCTTGGACGATGCAAAAACGCTAATCCACGCCTTTGTTTTTTCTCGGCTTGACTACTGCAATGCACTCTTTTCAGGACTCCCTAAGAAAACGACTGACAGATTACAACTTGTCCAAAATGCAGCAGCTAGAGTTTTAACTAGAACTAAGATGAGAGAACATATTACTCCAGTTTTGGCATCACTGCACTGGCTTCCGGTTGTTTTCAGGATTGACTTTAAAATTCTGTTACTTGTCTATAAAGCTCTCAATGGTCTCGCACCTCCGTACCTCCGTGACTGCCTACCTAGATATGTCCCTAGCCGCCCCCTCAGGTCCTCCAACGCTGGCCTACTTGAAGTGCCTAAAAGAATGTGCACAAAAAAGTACGGTGAGGCAGCTTTTTGCTTCTATGGCCCAACAGCCTGGAATAAACTTCCATTCGAGCTCAGACACGCACCCTCTGTAGACATTTTTAAATCTCAACTCAAGACTCACCTCTTCACCCTTGCTTTTAGTTGAGTTTTATTTATTTTATTTTTTTATGTGTTTTTATTTATTTTATGTTCTTATATTCGGTTTTGTTCTCTGCTATTGTTCTATCATTTTAACTACTTGTGTTTTATTGTATTTTATTTTTGTGTCCTGCCCTGTGAAGCACTTTGAGCTGCATTCTATGTATGAAAAGTGCTATACAAATAAAGTTTATTATTATTACCAGAGCCTAATGTGGTACACACCCTAACCGCTCTGTCCGTTACCAGAGCCTAATGTGGTACACGCCCTAACCGCTCTGTCCGTTACCAGAGCCTAATGTGGTACATGCCCTAACCGCTCTGTCCATTACCAGAGCCTAATGTGGTACACGCCCTAACCGCTCTGTCCGTTACCAGAGCCTAATGTGGTACACGCCCTAACCGCTCTGTCCGTTACCAGAGCCTAATGTGGTACACGCCCTAACCGCTCTGTCTGTTACCAGAGCCTAATGTGGTACACGCCCTAACCGCTCTGTCCGTTACCAGAGCCTAATGTGGTACACGCCCTAACCGCTCTGTCCGTTACCAGAGCCTAATGTGGTACACGCCCTAACCGCTCTGTCCGTTACCAGAGCCTAATGTGGTACACGCCCTAACCGCTCTGTCCGTTACCAGAGCCTAATGTGGTACACGCCCTAACCGCTCTGTCCGTTACCAGAGCCTAATGTGGTACACGCCCTAACCGCTCTGTCCGTTACCAGAGCCTAATGTGGTACACGCCCTAACCGCTCTGTCCGTTACCAGAGCCTAATGTGGTACACGCCCTAACCGCTCTGTCCGTTACCAGAGCCTAATGTGGTACACGCCCTAACCGCTCTGTCCGTTACCAGAGCCTAATGTGGTACACGCCCTAACCGCTCTGTCTATCAGGTGCCCCTGCCCTCAAAAATCCAGCTTTTTTTTTAAGTGTTATAAAATGTGCAGCATTTCTTTAAAATGTTACTCTGCCTGCTGGGTAAAATTACATGAACATGCATGGGCTTTTAACCCATTCTGACCTGAGATCAGATTCATACGAGGTTTCCACTGGACACACACTGGGTCTGATTAACCCATTCTGACCTGAGATCAGATTCTAAAAAATGTCAGTCGTTTCAAAAATAGCAGACCTACAAGCTTGTAGTGCGCCACTCGGTGGCGCGATACGAGCTTGTAGGTCTGCTATTTTTAAATAGATAAAGCATAACATGACGCTAACACCAAAATGGGTGCCCGCCCAGAATGGGTTAAAGACCTCCTGATGTTAAGTCAGAAAGACTGCCTTGACAGTATGCCTCGCTGTATATTTAATACTGATGAACCAGTATGAAGGCGTAATGGCCTGGTTGAGATATTGCCTCCTGTGGTCCCTTGCATGTTTGCTGAAGTCTGCAACTATTTGTTCACGCATGCATGCAGTTACAGTATATATATGCACACGTGTGTTTACTGTGTAAGGCAGTGGTCCTCAAAGTGATCCCCTATAGGGGTCCTTGAGAAGATACCAGAAGATCCCCAGCAGAATGAGGAACAGACACTGACGAAGATAGTTTGTTTGTCCTTTACCTGTTAATTTGACACAGCTTTCCCCTTCTGTTCCTGTGGCTTTGACACTAATTGACACAACACCCCCCATGCTGTTCATTTTCCACTACCTAGAATCTTTAGGGCAGTGGTTCTTAACCTGTGGGCCGGGCCCCACTGGTGGGTCTTGAGGATATTATACGTGGTCATATTATAGCCCAGGTGTACTATGTTACTATGGTACTATGTTTACCCAGGGTAACTGGACTAAGGAAAGGAAAGGTACTATGTTTACCCAGGGTAACTGGACTAAGGAAAGGAAAGGTACTATGTTTACCCAGGGTAACTGGACTAAGGAAAGGAAAGGTACTATGTTTACCCAGTGTAACTGGACTAAGGAAAGGAAAGGTACTATGTTTACCCAGGGTAACTGGACTAAGGAAAGGAAAGGTACTATGTTTACCCAGGGTAACTGGACTAAGGAAAGGAAAGGTACTATGTTTACCCAGGGTAACTGGACTAAGGAAAGGAAAGGTACTATGTTTACCCAGGGTAACTGGACTAAGGAAAGGAAAGGTACTATGTTTACCCAGGGTAACTGGACTAAGGAAAGGAAAGGTACCATGTTTACCCAGGGTAACTGGACTAAGGAAAGGAAAGGTACTATGTTTACCCAGGGTAACTGGACTAAGGAAAGGAAAGGTACTATGTTTACCCAGGGTAACTGGACTAAGGAAAGGAAAGGTACTATGTTTACCCAGGGTAACTGGACTAAGGAAAGGAAAGGTACTATGTTTACCCAGGGTAACTGGACTAAGGAAAGGAAAGGTACTATGTTTACCCAGGGTAACTGGACTAAGGAAAGGAAAGGTACTATGTTTACCCAGGGTAACTGGACTAAGGAAAGGAAAGGTACTATGTTTACCCAGGGTAACTGGACTAAGCTCAAGAACTTGTTTACAGCCAGGCCCTGCTCATAGAACATTTCATGGTAGGGGTTCAATGCCTTGCTCAAAGGGCACTTCAGCGGTGGTAATTTTAACGTGCCGGTCCGGGGATACGAACTATAGCAACCTTCTGATATCAAGACCGCTCCGCAAACCGTTCGGCCACCGCTGCCGAGTGATCGAAACATTGAATTAATAAACCAGTGGAGCT
>NC_139703.1:52321891-52449391 GCF_964188405.1 Protomyctophum parallelum | reverse complement strand
TAAGCAAGGTAAACACATCTCTTATCCAGAGCAATTTACAATAAGCAAGGTCAACACATCTCTTATCCAGAGCAATTTACAATAAGCAAGGTAAACACATCTCTCATCCAGAGCAATTTACAATAAGCAAGGTCCAGATGCTCTTATCCAGAGCAATTTACAATAAGCAAGGTAAACACATCTCTTATCCAGAGCAATTTACAATAAGCAAGGTAAACACATCAGATGCATTTGACATTTACCTGTCAAGATAGGTCAAGAATAGGGCTCATGTGGTTAAAATGATTGATCAAAGCTAATAGGGCTCATGTGGTTAAAATTATTGATCAAAGCTAATAGGGCTCATGTGGTTAAAATGATTGATCAAAGCTCGTTGCATTTTCAACGTCGGTCTCATTTGACAGCTCAGTGAACCAATATGATGGTAGCCTGGTTAATAAACCAGACCGAATCAGCCGTTGGCAAAAATAAATTGCCTGCCGGCGGATAACGGTCTGGAGAGGCTCAATTGTACGCCCATTTCCTACACCAGAGAAATGGGGCGGCCAATCGGGACACGGTATGCAATATGGGCGGGCTTTGGTACAGTGACTTTCAATGCTTGAGACCTTTGACTGACAGTAGCTCTGACCAATTGCGTCAAAGAGAAAATGTTTCAACCCGCCCCCCTGGAAATGAAATCCAAGCTGAGCCTCCCCAGACTAATATCCCGCGGTCCGTGCGATATTAGTCTGGTTTATTAACCAGGCTAATATGATGGCGGCCCCAGAACTCACGGTGGCTGGGCCAGGCTAGGGGCCAGGCTAGGGGCCAGGCTAGGGGCCAGGCTAGGGCCCAGGCTAGGGCCCAGGCTAGGGCCCAGGCTAGGGCCCAGGCTATAGGGGCCAGGCTAGGGGCCAGGCTAGGGCCCAGGCTAGGGGCCAGGCTAGGGGCCAGGTTAGGGCCCAGGCTAGGGGCCAGGCTAGGGGCCAGGCTAGGGGCCACTTGCACATCTTGAAATCAACACAACCCAACCATAGTGTTAAGCAGTCAGATGGTGGTCAGATTTTGAATGATCAAAATTTTAATCAATCGATTGGATCAATCATTATGCCAAATCAATCAATTGGACCGGCTTGGATCAATGCGGAACTAACAAAGCATAGCCTTTTTTCAAGGTTAGAAAATACATGTATTCATTATTATTCTTTTACATTATAATTTGCTATATTATCATTACAATCTTGCCAATTATTTTGTGGCAATATCCCCACGGGCCCAAGCCCACAAGGCTGATCTCTCCATTACCGTGATGAGGAAAGAGCTCACATTGATTTATTTCTAAATCAGTCTAGAGGGCTAATGTCTACAGTATTCTCTTTGCTATCTGATACTTCCTGCAACCTGTCACACACATCGGCCAGAACCACTTAACCTGCTTGGAAAGCCATATTCCTGAGCTTAGTGTAATCTAGTAGTCAACATGCATACACAGTTACACACCCAGGCCCCTTTTCCACCGGTTGGTTCCCAGTGGGAACCGGTTCAGTTCTCTTTGGTTTTTAGTCCATGAGCCAGAGCTCCAACATTGAAACGTTAATTATGAATTGAGTGTAGCAAAACCATACCTATATTAGATTGTTATCACCATGAAACTTCCCCAATTGAGTACTTACACGAAGACAATGATTTATTGTATTACAAATTTTACATTTTTTTATATGCAAATGAGGCATTATGTAGGATATAATATGCAAAATAATCGAAAATATGAAAAAGCTACTACTGTGGAAGGGTTATCATGTATTTATTTACTTGTATTGATCCTATAAACAATTTAATATAGGGTATAGTTCGTCCACAAATGTTGGACCTCTGGCTCATGGACTAAAAACCAAAACGAACTGAACCGGTTCCCACTGGGAACCAACCGGTGGAAAAGAACTGAACCGGTTCCCACTGGGAACCAACCGGTGGAAAAGAACTGAACCGGTTCCCACTGGGAACCAACCGGTGGAAAAGGGGTCCCAGTGAACTGAGACTGGGACCCACTTTCACAATCCCAGAGGCAGTACGGTGGAAAGAACTCAGGTACATTTACTCAACTACAGGGAAGCTGGAAGTACCCTCACTAAAAACGCCGGGACAACAACGCTCCACACGTCCCAAACCCTTCTCCCTTCTGGCTCCAAAACTGTGGAATGCACTTCCCATCGCAGTCAGAACTGCAGCATCACTCCTAATCTTCCGCCGTAGTCTGAAAACCCACCTTTTCAGACTCCATCATGGCCCATAGCACTTACCCTAACCCCTTAGATAGCATTTCTGTAGACTTAGATAGCATTTGATACAGACTTATAGCATGTTATGTAGACAGCACTATAATTGCATTGTATGTAGTCATAGCACGTCATAGTACATAATGCATAGTAGTATAGATGTATAGTTTATATGTATAGTTTCATTATATAGATATTCCACTGTTACTTTCTTAGCTTACGCATGTTTCTTGATAAATGCTTCTTATGTGATGTATTCCCATGCTTTTGTTCTTGCTTAATGTAAGTCGCTCTGGATTAAGAGCGTCTGCTAAATGCCTACATTGTAAATTGTAAATTGTAACTACTGCACAAGCCCCAGCATGCCTGTATATTCTGGGCGGAACGTTCGCCAAAAAATATCCGATCTACAAGCTGTGTTTGTGACACATTCTGGGCTATTTTTTGCAACGAGATTTGGCGTAGATTGAAAAAAAGAGGTCAAAGTACAGTTGTAACAGAACTCTGTTTCTCTAAATCTAGAGGGGTTAAAGGTTAAATACAACTTTGAGGAACTTCTACTTCACTTGAGTGGTACTTTGTACTTAACCCATTTTGGTGTTGTTATGTAGCTGGCCTAGGGGGTGCCACGATACACAACAAAAAACAGGGGAGACGCAGTTGACCAAATAAATAGAATTTATTAACTAAACAAAAATAGTAAATTAAGGAACAAAATCATGATTGAACAGATGAGGTGTGGAGATCAGTATTCAGTGGTGTAGTGCGTGTATGCATGAGTGAGATGCATGTGTGTGCGTGTTGTATGGATTAACATAAATGTTGAGAAGTGTGCACGGTGGAGTGCAGGAGGCAAATGAAAGGAACAGATCTGGGGAAGCAGGCCTTTATAGGGCGTCGACACCCGGGCCCAGGTGCGAGCCACTTAGGCTGATCATCATGATTAGCTCTGCTCCCCAATCCTATTGGATACAAAGAACAGAGGTTACTATAGGGCAAACAGTAAACGCAACATACCTAAACCAGACAACCTAAGAGTAATATACATATAACACACAATATAGGGAACCGTCACAGTGTTAGCATCATGTTATGCTTTAGCTATTGAAAAATAGCAGATCTACAAGCTCATAGCGCGCCACCGAGTGGCGCGCTAAGAGCTTGTAGATCTGCTATTTTTGAGAAATCGAAGAACGACTGACATAGAAACATGGCTTTTTCAGAAAACAGACATTTTTAGAATCCGATCTCAGGTCAGAATGGGTTAAAATCACACCTGTGTAAAATGAGGGGTGCTCTTATCATCCTGCAGCGTCATACATCATCTCATCCCGGCCAATCAGAATTTGCGTCCTCACCTTCGTCCTCACCTTCGTCGTCCTCACCTTCGTCTTCAATGTTTGTGTCACATAACGTTTGTGTGAGGAAGGACAAACTCAAAACCGAATGTCATTGTAAGTGACATTCAGTGTTTGTGTGAGGAAGGACAAACTCAAAACCGAATGTCATTGTAAGTGACATTCAGTGTTTGTGTTAGGTTGCTTTTTAATTGCACCATGAGCACAGATCACCATAAGAGCATGATTAAAATTAGAGCTGGGACTCGATTAAAAAAAAAAATCTAATTAATCAGAGGCTTTGCGAGTAATTAATCTAGATTAATCACATTTTAATCGCATATCAATATTCAACCCGAGAACAGCGAGAAACCTTTTTTTTTAATGTTTTTTGGTATCCCAGTGAATCAACGAATAGTGACTACAGGATACCACTCATTTTCAACATTTTACTGTCATTAATATACCTGTTGTGGAAATAATAATAAAAAGTCACCCCATTCTGTGTTGCCTAGAACTGGAGGTCTGAAAAAAAAATTGTAACAGTAACAAGTACATCTCAGTGACATCACAAAGCTGTACTTACTTCATAATGTTACTGTTTTTTGTCAGACCTCCAGTTCTAGGCAACACAAAATGGGGTGACTTTGTATTATTTCCAGTTTTCAGTACTATAGAAATGCGCCCAATGAGAAACGTTCCGCGGTGAAAAAAAAGGTGCGATTAATTTATCTGTAGTTAATCGCGATAAATTTTTCTGTAGTTAATTAATCTAAATTAATCGCAATTAGTCCCGGCCCTAATTAAAATATAAAAAATATTTTTCAAAGTCTCAGTCTAAGGAGTTTTACTTCTCTTTCTATACGGTGAGCGGCGGGTCTTTTCCTGTCAAAGTTTCCCTTATATGTTTTTGAGACCACCGCTATACCGTAGTCAAGTTTGAAAAAAATAGGACGAAGAAAGGCGAAACAGTTTTCTCAGTGCTTCAATGTCTGTGTTAGGACAATGTTTACAAACCCTAAAAGCTGGACATAGGAAGGGCTAGCGCCCCTTCAAAATATAATAATAATAATAATAACAGCTAAATAAAATGACAGACCTGCCAAGCCTGCAGAAAGCTTTACTGTACATCTCATCATGCATCACATCAGCCCACATCAGGCCCACCTCGCCATCCCCCAGCTTCCACTGCACTAAAGGGTTAACCCATTCTGACCGGGCACCCATTTTGGTGTTGGCATCATGTTATGCTTTAGCTATTTAAAAATAGCAGATCTACAAGCTCATATCGCGCCACCGAGTGGCGCGATACGAGCTTGTAGGTCTGCTATTTTTGAAAAATCGAAGAACGACTGACATTTTTTAGAATCTGATCTCAGGTCAGAATGGGTTCATCAGACCAGTGTGTGTCCAGTCGGAAACCTCGTATGAATCTGATCTCAGGTCAGAATGGGTTAATGTTTTACACACCACTCCGCCCCCCCGGTCTGATGAACGCCACAGTCAGCGCTTTGATGCCAGAGACTGAGAGTGGCCCGCTCGATTTGAGACTGAGAGTGGCCCGCTCGATTAAATTGGAAAGAGAGAGAGATACTGGAATTATCTGAAAGACAATATGATCAAAGCTGTTGGAGTGGGTTTCAGTTCACTGAGTTCAGCAGGTTTTATTAGTAGTGGTTGAAAGCTTCTGTCTCTTCAGGACACTGTTGTTTTTGGCAGAAAATTTCTATTTTAGTTTTAGTCATTAGTCTCTTGAATAGTTTTCACTTAGTTTTAGTCACATTTTAGTCACCTGGAATGTTCTAGTGTTTAGTCTAGTTTTAGTCGACTAAATGTCATACGATTTTAGTCGACTAGTCGACTAAATGTCATACGATTTTAGTCGACTAAATCTACAGTTGATTTAGTCGACTAAAATGTGTTTTGACAGGCCTTGATGTCGTTGTAAGGACATATTTTACACTTTGGTTGCATGCTGAAAATAGCAGATATTCAATCTCACAGCGCGACGCGTTGTGAGATTGTAGATCTGCTATTTTCAGCATGCAACCCAGCATAAAACTGGATCTCTTGCCCACTATAGTCCCTTCCTAACATTTTAGTCTAGTTTTTATTTGTTGACGAAATTGTCAGTATTTTTAGTCTTAGTTTTAGTCGACGAAAACAACACTGCTTCAGGACTGACTTCCTTTATTCTTGATGCAGCTTTTTGGTGTTTTTTAAATTGCCTGTATTCATATTCATATTCATAGGTCATTCACTGATTTGACCTATCTACAGTATATTCTTTATTTTGTACCCTACATTCTCTTGTGTTGTTTAATTAACAGTTGATGCTTGGTGGTGCGTCTGAGCAAGCAAGTACGGGTATTGTTATCTCGACGGTGCATGGCCTATTTTAGTAGAACACCCATTTCAGACCCGGAAGTGTATCGTTTTAAGACTTTTAAGTCAGATATTAATTACATTTTCTCCAGAAACAAGCTGTATCAATTATGAATGAATATCATAAGCGATGCAGAGCCCCCCCCCCCCCCCCCCCCCCCCCGCTGACAGAAGATCCTGGATGATTTGTTTATTTTTGGTACACATGCTCTTATATGAGGCGATTTAAGAACAGAATCTGTTCAGAATATGAGCTTGTAGATCTGCTATTTTTAAATAGCTAAAGCATAACATGATGCTGACACCAAAATGGGTGCCCGGTCAGAATGGGTTAAAGCACAGAGTAGGCCTATATGTATATTTGGCAATTTATTTTCACATCTTTCATGTTCTGTGGAGAAGGAGATTTAATTAATAAAAAAAAGAAAAACAATCCAATCTCCCTCTGCACACTCCCAGGTATTCAGAGGCAACCGTAGCTCTGTTTCACACCTTTCAACTGGCCTCCCGGGTCCACTGAGCGGTCCGGCAAGAAATGAACTATTCAGCCTCAGTGTAGCCTGATGATCAGCCTCAGTGTAACCTGATGATCAGCCTCAGTGTAGCCTGATGATCAGCCTCAGTGTAGTCTGATGATCAGCCTCAGGGTAGCCTGATGATCAGCCTCAGGGTAGCCTGATGATCAGCCTCAGTGTAGCCTGATGATCAGCCTCAGGGTAGCCTGATGATCAGCCTCAGTGTAACCTGATGATCAGCCTCAGGGTAGCCTGATGATCAGCCTCAGTGTAGCCTGATGATCAGCCTCAGTGTAGTCTGATGATCAGCCTCAGCGTAGTCTGATGATCAGCCTCAGTGTAGCCTGATGATCAGCCTCAGTGTAACCTGATGATCAGCCTCAGCGTAGCCTGATGATCAGCCTCAGGGTAGCCTGATGATCAGCCTCAGTGTAGCCTGATGATCAGCCTCAGTGTAGCCTGATGATCAGCCTCAGTGTAACCTGATGATCAGCCTCAGTGTAGCCTGATGATCAGCCTCAGTGTAACCTGATGATCAGCCTCAGTGTAACCTGATGATCAGCCTCAGCGTAGCCTGATGATCAGCCTCAGGGTAGCCTGATGATCAGCCTCAGTGTAGCCTGATGATCAGCCTCAGTGTAGCCTGATTATTGTGGTGTGGAGTCTGTGGACCCAGGCTAGGTTTGAGTGGCTCCCACATTTGAAAACTAGAGGGCTGTCAATTGATTAAAATATTTAATCTAATTAATCGCATGACTGTCCATAGTTAACTGTGATTAATCGCAAATTAATCGCATATTTTTTATCCGTTCTAAATATACCTTAAATCAGTGGTTTTCAAGTTTTTTTCATATCAAGGCCCATTATTTATTCTGCATTTGAGCCACGGAACCACCATTTGATGACATTTAGCCTTCCAGACCCAAACTAAAGAACTGTATTGATGTTGGCCAATGGTACCATTACGAGAGACAACAGGCCATGTTGATCAAAATAACATGTTTTCTAAGTTTTCTAATTGTGTAGACTCACTGAGAGAGAGAGAGAGAGAGGGGGGGAGAGAGGCGGGGCTCACTGACTGCCTGCATTCACATGCATGCGTCTCTCAACCATTCTGTCAAACTTCACAGTGCGTTAATCGCGCGTAAAAAAAAACGTAGTGCCGTTAAAAGGATTGTGAGTTAACTAGTTAATAGTGCGTTAACTTTGACAGGCCTATTGAAAACCTTCGCATTGTTTTGATCCCCACTGTTTGTTTTTAGTCTCGCCAGTCGCTACTAATAAAAAAATATGGATATACCAAAAAAAACTATTCCAAGATGTACTTAAACCCATTTAGGCCTGACGTCGAAATTTATAAAATGTCTTCTAAATCCTGACAGTTTTCTGTCAGGATTTGCGCCACATTTTCACGATTTTTTTCAAAAATAGCAGACCTATACAAGCTCGTATCGCGCCACTCGGTGGCGCGCTACGAGCTTGTATAGATCTACTATTTTTCAGTAGCTAAATTATAACATAATGTTTGAAACACCAAAAGGGGTTCCCGCACAAAATGGGTTAAGAAACGTGTTCAAGGCCGCATCAAGGCTGTCATTGGGTAGGCCCTAAAATTAAGTCAAATAAATAATTGTATAAAGAATTGAAAAATGTAAACTACAATAAAGTAAGTAAAGATACCTAAAACATTTAGTTAGTTACTTAAATAAATATACTTAAGTTACTTTCCAGCCCTAACACAATACTGTAGCAGCAGTTGTTTGATCAAAGGATTTATTTAAAGGTTTTATGACATTCATTTTCATTTCTTTTTCTTTTTCTTTTTTCTTTTAGGTTTTATGACCTCAATTACACCCACAAAACCTGAACTTTGAACATTCAGTGGATTTTCTGTGGTCTGAAGTTTTCTTTGGGGTTTTTTTTTGGCCTTTTGAGCTACAATGAAAACAGGCAACACAGTGAAACAGTGACATCTGCTGGCAAATCCCATTGACATAATTATATGGGATTTGCAGTAAGTGATGTCACTTACTGCCGGCAAATCAGAGCACCTGTTTGAGCCAGAAAACCCCAGATCACAGAAAATCTACTGAATGTTAAAAGTTCATGTTTTTTGGGTGCAATTGAGATTAGAAAACCTAAAAAAAAACAAGAACAATTCCAAAACCTTTTTTTTTAAATATCACAATCCCTTTAATGACTGTGGCTCAGAGCGAGGCAGGCTGCTGTGCACGGATACTAGCCTGGTTAATAAACCAGACCGAATCAGCCGTTGGCAAAAATAAATTGCCTGCCGGCGGATTACGGTCTGGAGAGGCTCAATTGTACGCCCATTTCCTACACCAGAGAATGTGGGCGGCCAATCAGGACACGGTATGGAATATGGGCGGGCTTTGGTACAGTGACTTTCAATGCTTGAGACCTTTGACTGACAGTAGCTCTGACCAATTGCGTCAAAGAGAAAATGTTTCCCTGGAAATGAAATCCAAGCTGAGCCTCCCCAGACTAATATCCCGCGGATCCGTGCGATATTAGTCTGGTTTATTAACCAGGCTACACGGATACATCCTGCTAATATGTTCATTTCACAACATTGTGTGCCATTCAAGCAGAATGTGATGGTATAATAATCCTCTATTTCCTCCCGCTCAGGCCACTGAGTATGGCTTATAGAAAGCCCTAATTGGTGCTGGAGCATATTGTTAATTCATTATACTGTACTAATATAGATGTGTGTGGAGAGAGCCGTTTTCACAGTCTGGGAGACACAATAATCTACCGCCCATTAAATTCTGACCAGAGAGAGAGAGATGGAGAGAGACGATGGTATATGCATCACAGACTAGTGGTTCTTTAGCCCCATATGTGCCCTCTCCCTATTGGCTCATTCTGTAGCTCCGAGATGAGGTCACACACTGGGCCCCTCCCACCGCGTTTCAGAAACGGCGCAAGTTTCCGCTATGTAAGTTTCTTACCCTGACGCCACGATTAATCCAAACGTGAAGGGGACGTGGAGGGTTTACACTAATTCAACCATAACAACGCCCAAGAAAATCCAACTAGAGATTTGAACCGAGCCTTTACGTCCCGTATTTTGTCAGTCGCTTCCATGTTTATCAAGGAAGTGTGCGCGTGCATGTCGAGTGAACTGAAGTCAGTTGGAAATTTCGACCAGGGGAGGCGCCGGGGAGGCGCTAAAGCTTTTCAACTTCCTTGATAAACATGGAAGCGACTGACAAAATACGGGATCCGACCCCGTGGATTCATGACGAGGAAACCCCTGTGCAAACCGAGCGCTCAATGTTAACCCATTCTGACCTGAGATCAGATTCATAACGAGGTTTCCACTGGACACACGCTGGTCTGATCAACCCATTCTGACCTGAGATCAGATTCTAAAAATGTCAGTCGTTCTTCGATTTCTTTTCAAAAATAGCAGACCTACAAGCTCATAGCGCGCCACTCGGTGGCACGCTATGAGCTTGTAGATCTGCTATTTTTCAATAGCTAAACCATAACATGATGCCGACACCAAAATGGGTGCCCGTTCAGAATGGGTTAAAGCCCAGCTGCACTTCAGCATTTGGGCACCAACATTTGGCGCCCAAATGCTGAATCAGCGGAAAAATGCGGAAATAGACGGTCCTTCCGGGTGCTTCAAAACGCCACTGAGCAACTTCCACTGACATGAATAGCGGAGGGGGCGGAGCTTCGCGCCAGTTCAGTCTCTATCCTTTTAATACTCTATGGGAAAGAGCAGCAGCCATCCACATACATGACGTCACTGCACACATCAGAGGGAGTGTGGTGTCCCTTTTATGGGACACAAATGTCATCAGTATGAGGTCACCGTGCTGACATTGACTGACCTCGGGAGTACTAAGTACTATTGACGAGGTCAACGCTTGTTTTAGGTAGCTGGGAACGATGGGGAACAGAGCGACGAGTGAGGAGCAAGCGGGAGGAGAGTCCATCTACGGCTTCTCTGCCAAGGACATAGACGGCAACCAAGTGTCCTTAGAGAAGTACAGAGGCCTGGTGTGCATCGTCACCAACGTGGCCTCTAAATGAGGAAAGACCAAAGTGAACTACACCCAGCTGGCGGGACTGCACGCCTCGTACGCCGCGGAAGGCCTGCGCGTCCTGGCCTTCCCCTGCGACCAGTTCGGAGGACAGGAGCCGGGCACCGACGCGGAGATCAAAGACTTTGCCAGAGGTTTGTACCGCGCAGAGTTCGACCTCTTCAGTAAGACGGAGGTGAACGGAGACGGCGCGCACCCTCTGTGGAGGTGGATGAAGGCGACGCCCGAGGGGAAGGGCTCTTGGCTGCTGGGAAACGACATCAAATGGAACTTCACCAAGTTCCTGGTGGACAGAGAGGGGCGGGTGGTGAGGAGATACGGGCCGTTAGACGACCCTGTGGTGGTCGAGAAGGACATGCTCACTCTCTTGTAGACGCAGTATACACATTATTATTATTATTATATCTCTGGGACCCCAATGTCCACAAATTAATCAGTGTTAATTTAACTGACTAACTACAGACCAATGGGGGGGAACCGAACCCCCTTTTGGTGTTAGCGTCGTGTCGTGCTTTAGCTATTGAAAAAAATAGCAGACCTACAAGCTCGTAGCGCGCCACCGAGTGGCGCGCTATGAGCTTGTAGGTCTGCTATTTTTTGAAAAATCGAAGAACGACTGACATTTTTTTAGAATCTGATCTCAGGTCAGAATGGGTTATAATCAGACCAGTGTGTGTCCAGTGGAAACCTCGT
Source organism: Protomyctophum parallelum (assembly GCF_964188405.1). Classification (NCBI taxonomy): domain Eukaryota; kingdom Metazoa; phylum Chordata; class Actinopteri; order Myctophiformes; family Myctophidae; genus Protomyctophum; species Protomyctophum parallelum. The sequence goes on along the minus strand of NC_139703.1, from coordinate 52,438,121 downwards.
ATGAATCTGATCTCAGGTCAGAATGGGTTATAATCAGACCAGTGTTTGTCCCAGTGGAAACCTCGTATGAATCTGATCTCAGGTCAGAATGGGTTAAGGACCACACTTTGTGAACCATGGATTCCTCTGACTGTGTGTGTGTGTGTGTGTGTGTGTGTGCGTGTGTGTGTGTGTGTGTGCGTGTGTGTGTGTGTGTGTGCGTGTGTGTGTGTGTGTGTGTGTGTGTGTGTGTGCGTGTGTGTGTGTGTGCGTGCCTTGGCCTCTCCCGTGGGCTGGCGTGGTATTGGTGGAGGGGATGTATCTGGACCAATGACGGCCTGTCTTGTAAACCCATCCGTGGGGAGGACAGACCTGATGATGAAGCCCCAGACCCCCCCCCCCCCCCCCCCATATGGCGTATCACACATCAACCAATGGCTCACTTCTACTCTGTCGCTAAATGAAAAAATCCAAAAATCACCCCCATGTGAAGTGAGGGGCGCTCTTATAATAATAATAATAATAAAACTTTATTTGTATAGCACCTTTCATGACATCAAATGCAGCTCAAAGTGCTTTACAGAACAATGGAGAATAAAATAAAAGCAAGGCAACGACATTAAAAAACAAGCAGTAATGCAGTACAGTGAGGACATGAATAACAAATAAATAAAAGATCACTTAACCCTCTAACACCCGCATTAATTTCTACTTGCAAAAAATAGATTTCAACCTTACTACTACTTTGTACTACTAGGACTGACACTAAAACATATGTTAAAAAAAATAAAAAAATAAAGTTTGATGGAAAATTTATAATAATTATATAATAATTATATAATAATATAAAAAAATCATAATTTACATTTGGGGGATATCTTTCACAATAATGAATAAAACATGTTCTAGACATTCTAATGATCACAAAAAAACATATATTACAATTATTTTACCTACTTTTATTAGGGTAAAGGTCAAAAGTCTTAGGTTAAAAAATGTTCAAAATCGCACAGAGTCCAGACATTTTTAATTTGTGTGAATTTCAGCCTCTGTGGGGGGTATTTATATGCAAATATCATGACCAATGTCATTGAAATGGCATTGCAAGGAACATCACTGATGACATTTAGGTGAAAAAAGAACAGAAAAAAATTATAATAATTTAGTAATTAAATAAAATAAAATTGTTGCTAAAAAGCGACGCTGGGTGTTAGAGGGTTAAAGGCAATGTTGTAGAAGTGGGTCTTGAGCTGAGCTTTAAAAATGTCTACAGAGGCTGCCTGACGAAGGTACAGTGGGAGCTTGTTCCATGCCGACGGCCCGTAGAAGCAAAAAGCTGCTTCCCCGTATTTTTTAGTTGCCATTTTTTTAGGCAAAGCGAGCAGGCCAGCAGTGGAAGACCTTAGGGGGCGGTTTGATTTATCATCACACATCATCATGCATCATCTCATACTGGCCAATCAGAATGCCTGACGTTGCCTGGCTGTGATTGGTTTGGCTGATTTGCTCGTTTATACATATGACGTAAATGGTCCCTTCAATGTCACTGGCGTGTAATAATGTTTCAATGTCTAATTTTCGTCATATCTTTTAGTGGACATTTGACCTAATTTCTCCGGTCGTTGTCAATGGCAAATGGTGAGACGTGTGTGGGGGACAAAAGCTGTTTATAGGAGGGGCTAAACATCTTGATTAGGTTGGTCAAGAGTGGCTTATTGTCGGGAACGAGGGTGTCTGTCCTAGACGAGAACAAAAGGCGATGGAGCCTTCTCAGCTATAGCACCTCTACACTCTGGAACCAGTTACCTCTGAAGTAAAAAAAATGCAGAGTCAAGACCGACACACACCGTCTGTGACCGCCGCGCGTACCGCCGCGGCACAGTATTGCCGCGCGCCATACGTAGCCGCACGGCAACACCAACAGGACGCGGCGCGCTACCACGTGGCTGGGGAGTTTTGTTGACTATTATTCCATTGCCACGCCCACGGATAGCCGGGTGGAGGCCGCCGCGCGGCAACGCCTGGAAAATAGAACAGCGGTGCATCGGCGCGGCAGGCGAGGCGTGACCGCGTGCCAGGCAGCGCGCGGCAGACGCAGCCGGTGTGTGGTGGGCTTCAGTCGACACTTTTAAAAAGCTACTCAAAACACCTATAGCGTAAATATTTATATCAAAACACCTATATCGTAAATATTTTTGGTCTAATATAGTGAGTATCTCTCTATCGAGTCTTGTTCTGCCTGTATCTATTTTCATGTATTGTTTTCTGTCGCTTGTTTCTTATTGTCATCGCTGTTTTGCTGTTGTTTTATTTGTATTATTCTACTGTGTACAGCACCCTGTAACGATTGTTTTGAAAGGCGCTTTATAAATAAAAAATGACCGTACCTTTACCTTACCTAATCCTCTTTACAATGCAGTGTTTGAGAAGCAAAGCTTCAGCACATGAACACCAACGAGCAGCCAGTCTGTACAGCGCTGCTTCACCACTGAACAGCCAGTCTGTACAGCGCTGCTTCACCACTGAACAGCAGCCAGTCTGTACAGCGCTGCTTCACCACTGAACAGAACACATGAACACCAACGAGCAGCCAGTCTGTACAGCGCTGCTTCACCACTGAACAGAGCAGCCAGTCTGTACAGCGCTGCTTCACCACTGAACAGAGCAGCCAGTCTGTACAGCGCTGCTTCACCACTGAACAGAGCAGCCAGTCTGTACAGCGCTGCTTCACCACTGAACAGAGCAGCCAGTCTGTACAGCGCTGCTTCACCACTGAACAGACCAACGAGCAGCCAGTCTGTACAGCGCTGCTTCACCACTGAACAGTCTGTACAGCGCTGCTTCACCACTGAACAGCGGCCTGTGATTTGTGTATCTGAGTGCACACATAGTAACTTACTATTGAAGGCTAAAGATTGGATTTCCTCTTCCCCCTCCTCTCTGCGTGGCTGCTGGCTGCTACAGTACAGTGTAGCTGCTGTGTACAGTATCTGGTAGAGTACAGTATAGCTGCTGTGTACAGTATCTGGTACAGTACAGTGTAGCTGCTGTGTACAGTATCTGGTACAGTACAGTGTAGCTGCTGTGTACAGTATCTGGTACAGTACAGTATAGCTGCTGTGTACAGTATCTGGTACAGTACAGTATAGCTGCTGTGTACAGTATCTGGTACAGTACAGTGTAGCTGCTGTGTACAGTATCTGGTACAGTACAGTGTAGCTGCTGTGTACAGTATCTGGTAGAGTACAGTATAGCTGCTGTGTACAGTATCTGGTAGAGTACAGTATAGCTGCTGTGTACAGTATCTGGTAGAGTACAGTATAGCTGCTGTGTACAGTATCTGGTACAGTACAGTGTAGCTGCTGTGTACAGTATCTGGTACAGTACAGTGTAGCTGCTGTGTACAGTATCTGGTAGAGTACAGTATAGCTGCTGTGTACAGTATCTGGTAGAGTACAGTATAGCTGCTGTGTACAGTATCTGGTACAGTACAGTGTAGCTGCTGTGTACAGTATCTGGTAGAGTACAGTATAGCTGCTGTGTACAGTATCTGGTACAGTACAGTGTAGCTGCTGTGTACAGTATCTGGTACAGTACAGTGTAGCTGCTGTGTACAGTATCTGGTAGAGTACAGTATAGCTGCTGTGTACAGTATCTGGTACAGTACAGTATAGCTGCTGTGTACAGTATCTGGTACAGTACAGTGTAGCTGCTGTGTACAGTATCTGGTAGAGTACAGTATAGCTGCTGTGTACAGTATCTGGTACAGTACAGTATAGCTGCTGTGTTTCTGGTGTAGCTTGCTTGATATTGGCTACAGGCTGCTCAGGCACAAACCAATTGCATCTCCATAATTCACCTTTTTATGTATCCATATCCATGCATTCCAGTATCCATGGGGGTGAGTAATCGATGGACATTTACTCATTTTGGCTGTGAAATGACCAGATTAAAAAAAAATGTCTTCTACATCCTAACAAAAAAAAAAAGAAGCTATGTTTCTATGTCAGTCGTTCTTTGATTTTTCAAAAATAGCAGACCTACAAGCTCATAGCGCGCTATGAGCTTGTAGATCTGCTATTTTTCAATAGCTAAAGCATGACATGATGCTAACACCAAAAGGGGTTCCCGCCCCAAAATGTGCAGGTTTTATAAAAAAATATTTAGCCAATGAAAAGTATTAACAAGAGCTTGTGACTAAATAACTGGATTAATTGGTACGCAAGGTGCCAGGTATTCCCATTCCCATTTCATGAAATGTTTTTGGACATGCAAGGTTTCCACGTGGCAGCAACCATAAGAAACCTACATGATTAATATGTACCGTGATATCCGATAAACGAAGAAAAAAAATGGGAGGAACAAAAAGAGTAGTGTTTTAGATGAAATAAATGAGAGTCTCAACACTGCTATGCCTCAGCAAGCAGCTCATCTCTCAGCAGTCTTTATGCGGTGGCAATGGCTCAGGAGTAGGCATGTAACGATATATCGTATATCGCGATATATCGATATTATATATATATATATATGTATCGATTTATTAAAAAAAAAAAAGATTTTCAAAAAAAAAAAAACTTTTTTTTAGGGGGGGCTAGTGTGTGATAAGAAATGTCAGCTGTAATCATATTCCATCATATTCACATGATTGTGGAGAGAAATGAGACAGTAGAGGCCTGCAGAGGGGAGCTGTATATGTGTCTGTGACTGTGCCCAGGTGATGGTCGTTATTGATGCTCATTAATACATCAAGGAAGGCAATTATCTTTGCAATGTAGTTAAATAAAAATTGTGAAAAAAGCTTTGGGGGGGAAGATAAATCATTGTGTCTGGAAAATCATTGTGTTGAAAATATGGTGATGAATGGTATAGTGAACCTCATATGGTGATGAATGGTACGGTGAACCTCATATGGTGATGAATGGTACGGTGAACCTCATATGGTGATGAATGGTACGGTGAACCTCATATGGTGATGAATGGTACGGTGAACCTCATATGGTGATGAATGGTACGGTGAACCTCATATGGTGATGAATGGTACGGTGAACCTCATATGGTGATGAATGGTACGGTGAACCTCATATGGTGATGAATGGTACGGTGAACCTCATATGGTGATGAATGGTACGGTGAACCTCATATGGTGATGAATGGTACGGTGAACCTCATATGGTGATGAATGGTACGGTGAACCTCATATGGTGATGAATGGTACGGTGAACCTCATATGGTGATGAATGGTACGGTGAACCGGGAATTGGACGTTTCCCGGTTCGATCCCCTGCTGCTCCTATAGCAGGGGATCCAAATAGGGCCAATTAATGACCCCCATTTGATATAATTTGGATCTCTGCATGACTCTGCATGTTAATTTAAAGGGATTGTGACATTAAAAAAATGGTTTTGGAATTGTTCTTGTTTTTTTTAGGTGTTCTAATCTCAATTGCACCCAAAAAACATGCACTTTTAACATTCAGTAGATTTTCTGTGATCTGGGGTTTTCTGGCTCAAACAGGTGCTCTGATTTGCCGGCAGTAAGTGACATCACTTACTGCAAATCCCATATATGTCAATGGGATTTGCCAGCAGATGTCACTGTTTCACTGTGTTGCCTGTTTTCATTGTAGCTCAAAATGCCCCAAAACCCCAAAGAAAACCCCAAAGAAGACCACAGAAAATCCACTGAATGTTCAAAGTTCAGGTTTTTTGGGTGTAATTGAGGTCATAAAACCTAAAAGAAAAAAGAAAAATAAATGAAAATGAATGTCATAAAACCTTTAACTCAAGAGTGCAAGAAATGGAACCAAATGGACCCGGTTCCATTTGGTATACCAATTGATTTCTATCAATAATTTAGCCTGGAGCCCCCCCCCCCCCCCCCCCCCTCAACAGTCCTATAACTGCTCCTGATGATCAGTACTTTGAACGGTTCAGTGTGATGACGACTGGGTGGAGATGATCGACACACGTTGTGAAGTGACTCTGAATCTTTTTCATTTCATTCATTCATTCAACTTTCATACACGTACGAGATGTTCATACAGGAGCAGCTTAATGTCCAGACATACACAGGTGGTCTGCAGGAAGATTTCACTAGACAAAACCATAACATTATTTTACAACTGTTCACTAGTCTATAAATGTCAATAGATTTGCTCAAGTACTGTACTTAATGTCCAGACATACACAGGTGGTCTGGAGGAAGATTTCACTAGACAAAACCATAACATTTACAACTGTTCACGAGTCTATAAATGTCAATAGATTTGCTCAAGTACTGTACTTAAGTACAATTCAAAGTACCTTTTGTATTCGACAAACCAATAATGACAGCAGCAGGTTATGGGATGTATAGACATTTGGACAGAAGCTGTGTGTGGCTGCAGAGGAAGGAATTATTTATTTAATTTGGTAGGTTGATTGATTGATTGATTGATTGATTGATTGATTGATCTAATAATGTATTAGCAGGTTTGTTAACCGTACAGGTAGTAATTAAGAAGTTATATTCAATTTAAAGAGGACTACATGACCTTACCTTGAACCTTATGTTGCATTTAATTTAAAAAGAGGACAGAGGTCCCTCTGTGCCCAGTTAAGATCTGCTGCTTTACCTCTGGCACTATGAGGTTGGCAGATATACTGGCGTTCCTGAGGAGCAGTGACTGATCTCAGGTCAGTGAGGAGCAGTGACTGTGTGCTCTTTGTGACCTGGGAGTTGTAGAGGATGAGTTTCATGTTGTTTTCTACTGTCCACTATTATACCTAATAATATACTATTATTCTTATGATTTAAGAAACGTGTTATTTGAAAAGATTCAGGATAAGAACCCAGATCTGTTTTGGACGTCTGAGTGTTTTATGTTAAATTGGTTGTTCAGTTATGACGTTTTTGTTTTTTGGAAAGTTCATAGAGAAGGCATGGCAGTTACGTTGGAGAACGATGTATCCATGAGTTAACTGTCTATTTGTGTATATGTATTATTATATATATGTACAATTTTGTGAGTGTCTTGTAAGCCCGTGCGGGCTGGGCATCTTATGATGTAGGACACTTTAATAAAAACTCTATCTATCTATCTATCTATCTATCTATCTATCTATCTATCTATCTATCTAGTACAGTCAAAGGTTATGCTGAAAGAATAACCCCAGAGGGCTTTTTCCATCATGGTTCATATAATAATGACCACTTCAACTGTGAATACAATGTGACAATATTGACCACAAATAGCAATGCTACAGAAAAAGAAAAAAACTATTTCACTGTGTATCTGCTTTGAACTAACACGTACAGTACAACATCTACCGTGGTACAGTACCGTACAGTACTCAGTGTTTTAATTAGGCACAGTCACAACTTCCTTACAGAGGCCAAATCTACAACCACGGTGGAATAATGGAATAAATGCAATCCAGAAAGAACAGCAGAACTTAACAGAGATAATTCTACACAATCATACATCTATTGGCCTATTTCTTCAGTTGTGTCTGAACTGTGAACTCCATAACCGTTAACCCATTCTGACCTGAGATCAGATTCATACGAGGTTTCCACTGGACACACACTGGTCTGATTAACCCCATTCTGACCTGAGATCAGATTCATATGAGGTTTCCACTGGACACACACTGCGTCTGATGAACCCATTCTGACCTGAGATCAGATTCTAAAAATGTCAGTCGATTTTTCAAAAATAGCAGACCTACAAGCTCGTATCGCGCCACTCGGTGGCGCGCTATGAGCTTGTAGATCTGCTATTTTTCAATAGCTAAAGCATAACATGATGCTGACACCAAAATGGGTTCCCGTTCAGAATGGATTAATATGTCCATATAAGAATGAATATTCAAATTGAATCTAGCTGAAAGCTTGTGACAATAGACATGTTTTTAGTTTGCTAATGAAGCCGGTAAACATCCAATTAAAAACATGCATATCAAACTGGGGGCTACTTGACATTCAAAAGGTTGATAATCTCAGCCTAGTAAGAATATTATTATTATTATCAGACAAACTATTGTGTGATAAGATGGGGGTTGAAGGTTCATTAATCTGGCCTGCAGGCGAAGCTTCCTCCTGGGCCGTATATCTTCGCTCGTATACTACGAGCCTCCATGAAGGCGCGTCGATGCTTTGATTTATTCCTCGTCGTACGGACAACGATCTACAAGCTTAGCCCCACAAGGTGTTGCGGACGTGACACGTTGTGGGCTTGTAGATCGGCTGTGTTGGCATAAGGCCCGGTTCCACTGTGTCTCCAGCGTCTCCAGCCTATCAGTTACACAGCTGCACTCAGCACTTTCCCACTGAAACCAGGTGAAGGGACCTGTTCTGTACCACAGGGTGGAAGTGCACACTTTCCCACTGAAACCAGGTGAAGGGACCTCTTCTGTACCACAGGGTGAAAGAGGTGAAGGGACCTATTCTGTACCACAGGGTGGAAGTGTTCTGTACCACAGGGTGGAAGTGCACACTTTCCCACTGAAACCAGGTGAAGGGACCTATTCTGTACCACAGGGTGGAAGTGCACGCTTCGGAGGCCAAGGGAGATACACTCACTGTCATTTAATTTGTTTCACCATAATTGGCATCGACAGCAAACTATGCAGCCAGCTGCCAAATATGCAACTCATGCACGCGCGCACACACACACACTACACACACACTACACACACACACACACACACAAAAAGGAGAGAGAGAGACAGAATTCCATCAGCAATAAAATTACATTATCTGTTCTGCCAATATGTTGTGCCAATTTGCATATTGACTGATATCCATTCGTTCTTCCTCCAGACTGTTCAATACTGTACCAATGATGTTTATGGGGAGGCAGAGCAATACTGTACCAATGATGTTTATGGGGAGGCAGAGCAATACTGTACCAATGATGTTTATGGGGAGGCAGAGCAATACTGTACCAATGATGTTTATGGGGAGGCAGAGCAATACTGTACCAATGATGTTTATGGGGAGGCAGAGCAATACTGTACCAATGATGTTTATCCCATTCTGACCGGGCACCCATTTTGGTGTCGGCATCATGTTATGCTTTAGCTATTGAAAAATAGCAGATCTACAAGCTCATATCGCGCCACCGAGTGGCGCGATACGAGCTTGTAGGTCTGCTATTTTTGAAAAATCGAAGAGCGACTGACATTTCTAGAATCTGATCTCAGGTCAGAATGGGTTCATCAGACCAGTGTGTGTCCGGCGGAAACCTCGTATGAATCTGATCTCAGGTCAGAATGGGTTCATCAGACCAGTGTGTGTCCGGCGGAAACCTCGTATGAATCTGATCTCAGGTCAGAATGGGTTCATCAGACCAGTGTGTGTCCAGTGGAAACCTCGTATGAATCTGATCTCAGGTCAGAATGGGTTAATCAGACCAGTGTGTGTCCGGCGGAAACCTCGTATGAATCTGATCTCAGGTCAGAATGGGTTATGGGGAGGTAGAGCGGGCCGTCTTGCAGTCGGAAAAGGTTCTATTTTGAATTTGCAGTTTTTTTATTTTGCTTTTATTCCACTCAATGTTTTATAATAAAGAGAGCTCTTGTAACGCATCCTTACGTATTATTATTATTATTTGCACATCATTTATATTTTTGCCATATGGACAAAATGAGTAGAGACAACCACATCAAAAGCTATCCCTATAGATGGCCATTACAGGTCTGCTCCACTTGATTCAAAATAGACCCAATGGACCCAAATGGAACCACATGGACCCGTAGACCGTAGTCCATATGTGGTTCCATCTGTACACTCTGATGAGTGATGGCTTAAACTGTCCTAGTGGACTCCTAATTTAATCCATTCTGAACAGGAACCCCTTTTGGTGTCAGCATCATGTTATGCTTTAGCTATTGAAAAATAGCAGACCTACAAGCTCGTGGCGCGCCACCGAGTGGCGCGCTACGAGCTTGTAGGTCTGCTATTTTTGAAAAATCAAAGAACGACTGACACAGAAACATAGCTTTTTCAGAAAACCGTCAGGATGTAGAAGACATTTTTAGAATCTGATCTCAGGTCAGAATGGGTCAATGCCATAGTGTCATGCTATATCAGTGTGATACATATTGTGAAGAAAACCTAGAGACTAACATGCAGTAATTGGGTCTTATCATGGTCAAAATAAGAACGTTTTAATGGTAAAAACACCATCTAGAACTAGTCCCGGATGAGGTCAAGTCTTAATTGCCACGGACATATTGACGACCCAGACTGAACGGGTCCACACCATCCATTAGACATATTGATGACCCTCTGACTGAACGGGTCCACACCATCCATTAGACATATTGATGACCCTCTGACTGAACGGGTCCACACCATCCTTTAGACATATTGATGACCCTCTGACTGAACGGGTCCACACCATCCATTAGACATATTGATGACCCTCTGACTGAACGGGTCCACACCATCCATTAGACATATTGATGACCCTCTGACTGAACGGGTCCACACCATCCTTTAGACATATTGATGACCCTCTGACTGAACGGGTCCACACCATCCATTAGACATATTGATGACCCTCTGACTGAACGGGTCCACACCATCCTTTAGACATATTGATGACCCAGACTGAACGGGTCCACACCATCCTTTAGACATATTGATGACCCTCTGACTGAACGGGTCCACACCATCCTTTAGACATATTGATGACCCAGACTGAACGGGTCCACACCATCCTTTAGACATATTGATGACCCAGACTGAACGGGTCCACACCATCCTTTAGACATATTGATGACCCTCTGACTGAACGGGTCCACACCATCCTTTAGACATATTGATGACCCTCTGACTGAACGGGTCCACACCATCCTTTAGACATATTGATGACCCTCTGACTGAACGGGTCAACACCATCCTTTAGACATATTGATGACCCTCTGACTGAACGGGTCCACACCATCCTTTAGACATATTGATGACCCAGACTGACTGAACGGGTCCACACCATCCTTTAGACATATTGATGACCCTCTGACTGAACGGGTCCACACCATCCTTTAGACATATTGATGACCCAGACTGACTGAACGGGTCCACACCATCCTTTAGACATATTGATGACCCTCTGACTGAACGGGTCCACACCATCCTTTAGACATATTGATGACCCAGACTGAACGGGTCCACACCATCCTTTAGACATATTGATGACCCAGACTGAACGGGTCCACACCATCCTTTAGACATATTGATGACCCTCTGACTGAACGGGTCCACACCATCCTTTAGACATATTGATGACCCTCTGACTGAACGGGTCCACACCATCCTTTAGACATATTGATGACCCTCTGACTGAACGGGTCCACACCATCCTTTAGACATATTGATGACCCAGACTGAACGGGTCCACACCATCCTTTAGACATATTGATGACCCTCTGACTGAACGGGTCCACACCATCCTTTAGACATATTGATGACCCAGACTGAACGGGTCCACACCATCCTTTAGACATATTGATGACCCAGACTGAACGGGTCCACACCATCCTTTAGACATATTGATGACCCTCTGACTGAACGGGTCCACACCATCCTTTAGACATATTGATGACCCTCTGACTGAACGGGTCCACACCATCCTTTAGACATATTGATGACCCTCTGACTGAACGGGTCCACACCATCCTTTAGACATATTGATGACCCAGACTGAACGGGTCCACACCATCCTTTAGACATATTGATGACCCTCTGACTGAACGGGTCCACACCATCCTTTAGACATATTGATGACCCAGACTGAACGGGTCCACACCATCCTTTAGACATATTGATGACCCTCTGACTGAACGGGTCCACACCATCCTTTAGACATATTGATGACCCTCTGACTGAACGGGTCCACACCATCCTTTAGACATATTGATGACCCTCTGACTGAACGGGTCCACACCATCCTTTAGACATATTGATGACCCTCTGACTGAACGGGTCCACACCATCCTTTAGACATATTGATGACCCTCTGACTGAACGGGTCCACACCATCCTTTAGACATATTGATGACCCAGACTGAACGGGTCCACACCATCCTTTAGACATATTGATGACCCTCTGACTGAACGGGTCCACACCATCCTTTAGACATATTGATGACCCAGACTGAACGGGTCCACACCATCCTTTAGACATATTGATGACCCAGACTGAACGGGTCCACACCATCCTTTAGACATATTGATGACCCTCTGACTGAACGGGTCCACACCATCCTTTAGACATATTGATGACCCAGACTGAACGGGTCAACACCATCCTTTAGACATATTGACGACCCAGACTGAACGGGTCCACACCATCCTTTAGACATATTGATGACCCTCTGACTGAACGGGTCCACACCATCCTTTAGACATATTGATGACCCAGACTGACTGAACGGGTCCACACCATCCTTTAGACATATTGATGACCCAGACTGAACGGGTCCACACCATCCTTTAGACATATTGATGACCCAGACTGAACGGGTCCACACCATCCTTTAGACATATTGATGACCCAGACTGAACGGGTCCACACCATCCTTTAGACATATTGATGACCCAGACTGAACGGGTCCACACCATCCTTTAGACATATTGACCCAGACTGAACGGGTCCACACCATCCTTTAGACATATTGATGACCCTCTGACTGAACGGGTCCACACCATCCTTTAGACATATTGATGACCCTCTGACTGAACGGGTCCACACCATCCTTTAGACATATTGATGACCCTCTGACTGAACGGGTCCACACCATCCTTTAGACATATTGATGACCCTCTGACTGAACGGGTCCACACCATCCTTTAGACATATTGATGACCCAGACTGAACGGGTCCACACCATCCTTTAGACATATTGATGACCCTCTGACTGAACGGGTCCACACCATCCTTTAGACATATTGATGACCCAGACTGAACGGGTCCACACCATCCTTTAGACATATTGATGACCCAGACTGAACGGGTCCACACCATCCTTTAGACATATTGATGACCCTCTGACTGAACGGGTCCACACCATCCTTTAGACATATTGATGACCCAGACTGAACGGGTCAACACCATCCTTTAGACATATTGACGACCCAGACTGAACGGGTCCACACCATCCTTTAGACATATTGATGACCCTCTGACTGAACGGGTCCACACCATCCTTTAGACATATTGATGACCCAGACTGACTGAACGGGTCCACACCATCCTTTAGACATATTGATGACCCAGACTGAACGGGTCCACACCATCCTTTAGACATATTGATGACCCAGACTGAACGGGTCCACACCATCCTTTAGACATATTGATGACCCAGACTGAACGGGTCCACACCATCCTTTAGACATATTGACCCAGACTGAACGGGTCCACACCATCCTTTAGACATATTGATGACCCTCTGACTGAACGGGTCCACACCATCCTTTAGACATATTGATGACCCTCTGACTGAACGGGTCCACACCATCCTTTAGACATATTGATGACCCTCTGACTGAACGGGTCCACACCATCCTTTAGACATATTGATGACCCAGACTGACTGAACGGGTCCACACCATCCTTTAGACATATTGATGACCCAGACTGAACGGGTCCACACCATCCTTTAGACATATTGATGACTCTGACTGAACGGGTCCACACCATCCTTTAGACATATTGATGACCCTCTGACTGAACGGGTCCACACCATCCTTTAGACATATTGATGACCCAGACTGAACGGGTCCACACCATCCTTTAGACATATTGATGACTCTGACTGAACGGGTCCACACCATCCTTTAGACATATTGATGACCCTCTGACTGAACGGGTCCACACCATCCTTTAGACATATTGATGACCCAGACTGAACGGGTCCACACCATCCTTTAGACATATTGATGACCCTCTGACTGAACGGGTCCACACCATCCTTTAGACATATTGATGACCCAGACTGAACGGGTCCACACCATCCTTTAGACATATTGATGACCCTCTGACTGAACGGGTCCACACCATCCATTAGACATATTGATGACCCTCTGACTGAACGGGTCCACACCATCCTTTAGACATATTGATCACCCTCTGACTGAACGGGTCCACACCATCCTTTAGACATATTGATGACCCCAGACTGAACGGGTCCACACCATCCTTTAGACATATTGATGACCCAGACTGAACGGGTCCACACCATCCATTAGACATATTGATGACCCAGACTGACTGAACGGGTCCACACCATCCTTTAGACATATTGATGACCCTCTGACTGAACGGGTCCACACCATCCTTTAGACATATTGATGACCCAGACTGAACGGGTCCACACCATCCTTTAGACATATTGATGACCCTCTGACTGAACGGGTCCACACCATCCTTTAGACATATTGATGACCCTCTGACTGAACGGGTCCACACCATCCTTTAGACATATTGATGACCCAGACTGAACGGGTCCACACCATCCTTTAGACATATTGATCACCCAGACTGAACGGGTCCACACCATCCTTTAGACATATTGATGACCCTCTGACTGAACGGGTCCACACCATCCTTTAGACATATTGATGACCCTCTGACTGAACGGGTCCACACCATCCTTTAGACATATTGATGACTCTGACTGAACGGGTCCACACCATCCTTTAGACATATTGATCACCCTCTGACTGAACGGGTCCACACCATCCTTTAGACATATTGATGACCCAGACTGAACGGGTCCACACCATCCTTTAGACATATTGATGACTCTGACTGAACGGGTCCACACCATCCTTTAGACATATTGATGACCCAGACTGAACGGGTCCACACCATCCTTTAGGTCACTTTCAACGTTTCTCAACAATTTTCTCAACAATAGAAAATTGACAGCTATTCAAAATCCATCATTCACCTTCTGAAAGTGTTGTTATGGATGTAGAAAAGGAGACGATGATTATGAATAGCTAAACATGGGTGGGCACCTTGGGCACGTGCCCACTGCCCAGAGGCCCTTGGGCATCAGGGTGCCCACTGCCCACTGCCCAGAGGCCCTTGGGCTTCAGGGAGCCCACTGCCCACTGCCCAGAGGCCCTTGGGCTTCAGGGAGCCCACTGCCCAGAGGCCCTTGGGCTTCAGGGAGCCCACTGCCCACTGCCCAGAGGCCCTTGGGCTTCAGGTGCCCACTGCCCAGAGGCCCTTGGGCTTCAGGGAGCCCTAAATAAAACAAAAAACACTCCGTGTTTGTCCCCATTACCTCAGGCAGGCTTTGTCATCCTTCAGTGTCAACGATAACTTCATTATCGAGTTCTATTTGTCGTCGTGCTTGGTGTGAATTTAGGACAGTCTTTTGGTGGGAGGGGGTGTGTGTGTGTGTGTGTGTGTGTGTGTGTGTGTGTGTGTGTGTGTGTGTGTGTGGGTTATCTATTTGGCTGTGCCCATTAATTCCTGCAGAGTTGTCCTTCTGTTTGTCCTCAGTGCTAAAAAAACAACCCAAACCCCTGAGGGGACGAGCCCCTGTGATCCCGGCTTGTAACACCTGTCTTTGTGATTCCACAAAATGTCATTGTCTCCACCAGGCCGAAGGCACTCCGTCTGTCCGTACTTCCGTGCGTGCGTGTTTGTGCGTGCGTGCGTGTTTGTGCGTGCGTGCGTGCGTGTGTGCGTGCGTGTTTGTGCGTGTGTGCGTGCGTGCGTCCGTTACTAATCTCTGGCTCTGTTGGTCTGGTCGCTATGAAACTGCACACACTCCCTGGATGGCAATTTTGAACCTCTGCCCCAAATCTTCCGGAACAGCCTGTTATAGCGCCACCATGAGGCCGATCTTTAACAGCCTGTTATAGCGCCACCATGAGGCCGATCTTTAACAGCCTGTTATAGCGCCACCATGAGGCCGATCTTTAACAGCCTGTTATAGCGCCACCATGAGGCCGATCTTTTGCTAAATACATGTCTTATTACTCATACAGATTGTACCCATACATCATGCATGTTTGAGTGGTTGCAACCACTCCAAGGAACAGCAATGTCCGTGCCTACAGCATGTGACGTGAATGAGCACCAGAATGACTATTAGTACCAGTAGGGGCGCTGTTGTGCCAGAAACAGAGAGAGAGAGAGAGAGAGAGAGAGAGAGAGATAGAGAGAGTGCTGCACTGTTGCCTGCTAATGAGAGAGAGAGACAGAGAGAGAGGGGGGGGGGGCACATTTTGAGCGATGGCAGAGGCTCCCAACAGTGGCTGTGTGTGTGTGTGTGTGTGTGTGTGTGTGTGTGTGTGTGTGTGTGTGTGTGTGTGTGTGTGTGTGTGTCTCTCTCTCTCTCTCTCTCTCAAGGTCTTTAGGACTCTGGGTTATCCATTTGGCTGTGCCCATTAATTCCTGCAGACAGGACACACACACACACACACACACACACACACACACACACACACACACACACACACACACACACACACACACACACACACACACACACACACACACACACACACTCTATCTGTTGCTATAGGCTAGGCAGTGGTTCTCAAAGATTCCCCCCCCCATATGTATTTGACCATATGGACCATTATCATAACATTTGTGTTGTGGAAATATTTATTAACAATATTGTCAAAGTTCTTCAAGTATATTATTTGAAAATAGCTTGTAGATCTGCTAACTTTGAAAGCTTGACACATACATAAAAATAAGTGACATATGGGCCATTCATAATGAGTAGTTTAACCCATTCTGACCGGGCACCCATTTTGGTGTTAGCATTACGTTATGCTTTAGCTATTGAAAAACAGCAGATCTACAAGCTCATAGCGCGCTACGAGCTTGTAGGTCTGCTATTTTTTTTTTAAATCGAAGAATGACTGACATAGAAACATAGCTTTTTCAGAAAACCGTCAGGATGTAGAAGACATTTTTAGAATCTGATCAGAATGGGTTAACTATAGTACGTTTTGATCCAATAAATGAGTATTTTCACTCAAGTAAAACTTTGAATAGAGCCCTTTATCTTGTAACAGAGTATTTATCTACATTGTGGTATTGTAACCTGCAGCAGAGTATTTGTAGCAGAGTATTTATTGTAACAGAGTATTTCTCTACATTGTGGTATTGTAACCTGCCCTCTCCTCTAATCAGTTGAAATGAGATGCACAGGAGGTGGCACGCTGCGTTCATGTTATCAAACGCGTTGTGTAGTTAGAGGTGGCACGCTGCGTTCA
This sequence comes from Protomyctophum parallelum, assembly GCF_964188405.1. Lineage (NCBI taxonomy): Eukaryota > Metazoa > Chordata > Actinopteri > Myctophiformes > Myctophidae > Protomyctophum > Protomyctophum parallelum. Next base: position 52,420,903 of record NC_139703.1, on the reverse strand, counting down.
TGTTATCAAACACGTTGTGTAGTTAGAGGTGGCATAAGCTGCGTTCATGTTATCAAACGCGTTGTGTAGTTAGAGGTGGCATAAGCTGTGTTCATGTTATCAAACGCGTTGTGTAGTTAGAGGTGGCACGCTGCGTTCATGTTATCAAACGCGTTGTGTAGTTAGAGGTGGCATACGCTGTGTTCATGTTATCAAACGCGTTGTGTAGTTAGAGGTAGCATAAGCTGTGTTCATGTTATCAAACGCGTTGTGTAGTTAGAGGTAGCATAAGCTGCGTTCATGTTATCAAACGCGTTGTGTAGTTAGAGGTAGCATAAGCTGTGTTCATGTTATCAAACGCGTTGTGTAGTTAGAGGTAGCATAAGCTGTGTTCATGTTATCAAACGCGTTGTGTAGTTAGAGGTAGCATAAGCTGCGTTCATGTTATCAAACGCGTTGTGTAGTTAGAGGTAGCATAAGCTGCGTTCATGTTATCAAACGCGTTGTGTAGTTAGAGGTAGCATAAGCTGCGTTCATGTTATCAAACGCGTTGTGTAGTTAGAGGTGGCATAAGCTGTGTTCATGTTATCAAACGGCATAAGCTGTGTTCATGTTATCAAACGCGTTGTGTAGTTAGAGGTGGCATAAGCTGTGTTCATGTTATCAAACACGTTGTGTAGTTAGAGGTGGCATAAGCTGTGTTCATGTTATCAAACGCGTTGTGTAGTTAGAGGTGGCATAAGCTGTGTTCATGTTATCAAACACGTTGTGTAGTTAGAGGTGGCATAAGCTGTGTTCATGTTATCAAACGCGTTGTGTAGTTAGAGGTAGCATAAGCTGTGTTCATGTTATCAAACGCGTTGTGTAGTTAGAGGTGGCATAAGCTGTGTTCATGTTATCAAACGCGTTGTGTAGTTAGAGGTAGCATAAGCTGTGTTCATGTTATCAAACGCGTTGTGTAGTTAGAGGTGGCATAAGCTGTGTTCATGTTATCAAACGCGTTGTGTAGTTAGAGGTGGCATAAGCTGTGTTCATGTTATCAAACACGTTGTGTAGTTAGAGGTGGCATAAACTGTGTTCATGTTATCAAACACGTTGTGTAGTTAGAGGTGGCATAAGCTGTGTTCATGTTATCAAACGCGTTGTGTAGTTAGAGGTGGCATAAACTGTGTTCATGTTATCAAACGCGTTGTGTAGTTAGAGGTAGCATAAGCTGTGTTCATGTTATCAAACGCGTTGTGTAGTTAGAGGTAGCATAAGCTGTGTTCATGTTATCAAACGCGTTGTGTAGTTAGAGGTAGCATAAGCTGTGTTCATGTTATCAAACGCGTTGTGTAGTTAGAGGTGGCATAAGCTGTGTTCATGTTATCAAACGTGTTGTGTAGTTAGAGGTGGCATAAGCTGTGTTCATGTTATCAAACGCGTTGTGTAGTTAGAGGTGGCATAAGCTGTGTTCATGTTATCAAACACGTTGTGTAGTTAGAGGTGGCATAAACTGTGTTCATGTTATCAAACGCGTTGTGTAGTTAGAGGTGGCATAAGCTGTGTTCATGTTATCAAACGCGTTGTGTAGTTAGAGGTGGCATAAACTGTGTTCATGTTATCAAACGCGTTGTGTAGTTAGAGGTAGCATAAGCTGTGTTCATGTTATCAAACGCGTTGTGTAGTTAGAGGTGGCATAAACTGTGTTCATGTTATCAAACGCGTTGTGTAGTTAGAGGTAGCATAAGCTGTGTTCATGTTATCAAACGCGTTGTGTAGTTAGAGGTGGCATAAGCTGTGTTCATGTTATCAAACGCGTTGTGTAGTTAGAGGTAGCATAAGCTGTGTTCATGTTATCAAACGCGTTGTGTAGTTAGAGGTGGCATAAGCTGTGTTCATGTTATCAAACGCGTTGTGTAGTTAGAGGTGGCATAAACTGTGTTCATGTTATCAAACGCGTTGTGTAGTTAGAGGTAGCATAAGCTGTGTTCATGTTATCAAACGCGTTGTGTAGTTAGAGGTGGCATAAGCTGTGTTCATGTTATCAAACGCGTTGTGTAGTTAGAGGTGGCATAAGCTGTGTTCATGTTATCAAACGCGTTGTGTAGTTAGAGGTGGCATAAACTGTGTTCATGTTATCAAACGCGTTGTGTAGTTAGAGGTAGCATAAGCTGTGTTCATGTTATCAAACGCGTTGTGTAGTTAGAGGTGGCATAAACTGTGTTCATGTTATCAAACGCGTTGTGTAGTTAGAGGTAGCATAAGCTGTGTTCATGTTATCAAACGCGTTGTGTAGTTAGAGGTGGCATAAGCTGTGTTCATGTTATCAAACGCGTTGTGTAGTTAGAGGTGGCATAAGCTGTGTTCATGTTATCAAACACGTTGTGTAGTTAGAGGTGTTTGCATGGCTCTGTGCTGTGCAGGTGTCTGCAAACAGCTTGTAATGGAGATGGATTCATGTACTGTACTAATAATAAACCCCCTGCCTGCAGGCTTCTTGGATGTCACCTTTATTTGACTAGTAGGATACTGTAAGTCACCCTGAGATTGGAAACTTCTTTTTCAAATGAGATGTGGCCAGATGTGACGGTGCTGAACTGGCTGAGCTGAGCTGGCTTCATGCGGACTAGGCATGTATAACGGTATGATATTTTACAGTATGCGGTGGAAGCGCATACAATAATACATACCGTGATAATATGTATACCTAGCGCGGACTAAACATCCCAATACACTGGCATTGTCCTTTATACTCTTAAAGGGACACTTCACCCTTTTTGCAAAAAAAATAAATATGTTAATGTCATTTAGAAGCTTTAGAACACTTTCCTGGGGGTCTTTATGTGTGTAATATGTGGTTTTAGATATTTTAGATTGTAGCAGTGAGCACAGTGTCTCTGATGTTATGGACACTGGTCTCACTACCTTCCTGGACTACAATTCCCATAATTCTTTGGTGCACTGCTCCTCCTTGTGGATAGGGGGAGGTCTGTCTTACTGAGACAACATGTAGTCCAGGAAGGGAGTGAGCCCAGTGTCCATGACATCAGAGACAACAGGCTCACTGCTACAATCTAAAATATCTAAAACCACATATTACACACATGAAAGTGTTCTAAAGCTTCTAAACGTCATTAACATATATTGTTTTTGCAAAAAGGGTGAAGTGTCCCTTTAACAGTAAACAGAAGTGAAGCTTGACTTAAAAGATTCAATTGAGAATGAACTTGAACATTTGTTCTGACACATTGCCAATCACTCCCAATCTTCCGCCGTAGTCTGAAAACCCACCTTTTCAGACTCCATCATGGCCCATAGCACTTACCCTACCCCCTTAGATAGCACTTCTGTAGACTTAGATAGCATTTGATACAGACTTATAGCATGTTATGTAGACAGCACTATAATTGCATTGTATGTAGTTAGTCATAGCACGCCATAGTACATATGTATAGCATAGTATAGTATATATGTATAGTTTCATTATATAGATATTCCACTGTTACTTTCTTAGCTTACGCATGTTTCATGATAAATGCTTTTATGTGATGTATTCCCATGCTTTTTGTTCTTGCTTAATGTAAGTCGCTCTGGATTAAGAGCGTCTGATAAATGCCTACATTGTAAATTGTACTTTCCCTTTACATTGTTCAGCCATACTGGGCTGCATGCAACAAGGTGTCAATCTGAATGCTTCACAAGGAAAGAACAGCTTCTGTTTCAACAAGGTGTCAATCTGAATGCTTCACAAGGAAAGAACAGCTTCTGTTTCAACAAGGTGTCAATCTGAATGCTTCACAAGGAAGGAACAATCAATCAATCAACTTTATTTGTTCAGACTCAGGGTCCAATAACAACAGACAACATAAAACAGTACATACAGAGAAGAAACACCCCTAACCCATAAAAACATCATTTTTACAATAAACATTCATACCAGTGCTTCCAGAAAGCAGACCGGTACCTGGTGCTACTGAGGCTGGGGTTACATAGCAGCATAATTATGCAGTTTTTAGACTCATTGAGCCGACACATACATTTATACATCAAGTGTCTCAGTAATGCATGAAAGGTGTAAACTCCCACACTACAGAATATCTCACTTGCACTGCTCCACCTTGGTTTGTTCAATAATATACGCATGCAGTCATTATAGGCAACCTGCAGTTTATACAAACTTGCTTTCTTAAATTTCACCCACAAGGGGGCGGTATAGAGGAGTACAGTATGCTCTAAAAAGATTAACTTTAACCTCAGGTGAACATGAGCAGCATGTTGGCCTGAGCATACAGTATGCGGCGCTGCCTATACAGATCCTCCTCATCAGACAGTCGGTCAGTTATCTTGGCTTTACTGCAAATGGATAACACCTGATCAGATAGATAAAAGGAGGGAAAGGAGAGGTCTTTATCCCCTTTCGTCCTGCAGAACATTACTACGCTCTTTTTGGCATTATATTTAATATCATACGCTACCCCATATTCGGAGCATACATTTAGCAGCTGTTGAAAGCCAGCACTACTGGGAGAGAGTATTGCCAAGTCATCAGCGTACATCAGATTGTTTACCAGAGAGTTTCCAATCATACACCCTGTGTTACAGTTATTCAGCTGAACAGAGAGGTCATTCATGTAAAGATTAAATAGGGCTGGGGAGAGTAACCCCCCCTGCCGGACCCCATTACCTACAGTAAACGGAGCCGAGACCCCACTTCCCCATCTAACCTGCATGCTCTGGTTAGCATACCAGTATGCCAGGATTCTTATGATGCTGTCAGGCACCCCCCTTTCCCTCAGATTTAGGAACAGCTTCCGATGACAGACCCTGTCAAAGGCACGGGAAGCATCAATAAAACCAACTATAACAGATGAATTATGGCTTTTGTAGTTATCGACCACTTCCTTTAAGGCATAAATGCAGAGGTCAGTACCATGTTTAGCCTTAAACCCAAACTGATTGTCAGTGGTATTAAAAAAGGAGCCTAAACGAACTAATAGGATCCTTTCAAGGACCTTGGACAATACACTGGCAAGAGCAATAGGCCTATAATTATCCAAGCTCCCCACTTTTCCTGCCTTGTCCTTGATAACTGGTACCAGAGTGACAGACAACATAGAGTGTGGCAGTAATCCATGTGTCATGAGACCAGTGAGACATATGGCTAGTAGAACCGCAACCTTAGGGCTGGCATGTTTAAGATGCTCTGCAGTGATTTGATCTGAGCCGCTAGCTTTGTTGTCAGATAGCTGCGTTATAGCTTGGAGAACCTCATTGGCTGTGACACCAACAGCGTCACTGTCATGCATAACTCCCACTTCATAGGGGTCACTCTTAACGCAGTTGAATATATCAGAGTAGTGCTGCCTCCACACCTCTGCGATATTGTCCACACCAGAGACACCCTCCATGCTGCATGGCAAAGGAGTGTTATTTCTGTTCAGAGCTCTCACCTCCTTCCAGAACCCTGTAGCATTATGGTCAAGGAGCTTTTCAGCCATAGAGTCCGCTCTCATCGTCGCTTCCTGCTTGCTAACGAAGCGTATTGCATATTTATACCTGGCATTAGTTTGCTTTTTACGGTCCAGGAGAGGTCCCTGTCTGTGCCGACCTGCTAGGACCCAAGCCTTATAGGCCCTCTTTGCGGTCCAGGAGAGGTCCCTGTCTGGGCCGACCTGCTAGTACAGGAGAGGTCCCTGTCTGGGCCTCTTTACGGTCCAGGAGAGGTCCCTGTCTGGGCCTCTTTACGGTCCAGGAGAGGTCCCTGTCTGGGCCTCTTTACGGTCCAGGAGAGGTCCCTGTCTGGCCCTCTTTATGGTCCAGGAGAGGTCCCTGTCTGGGCCTCTTTACGGTCCAGGAGAGGTCCCTGTCTGGGCCTCTTTACGGTCCAGGAGAGGTCCCTGTCTGGGCCTCTTTACGGTCCAGGAGAGGTCCCTGTCTGGGCCTCTTTACGGTCCAGGAGAGGTCCCTGTCTGGGCCTCTTTACGGTCCAGGAGAGGTCCCTGTCTGGGCCGACCTGCTAGTACAGGAGAGGTCCCTGTCTGGGCCTCTTTACGGTCCAGGAGAGGTCCCTGTCTGGGCCTCTTTACGGTCCAGGAGAGGTCCCTGTCTGGGCCTCTTTACGGTCCAGGAGAGGTCCCTGTCTGGGCCTCTTTACGGTCCAGGAGAGGTCCCTGTCTGGGCCTCTTTACGGTCCAGGAGAGGTCCCTGTCTGGGCCTCTTTATGGTCCAGGAGAGGTCCCTGTCTGGGCCTCTTTACGGTCCAGGAGAGGTCCCTGTCTGGGCCGACCTGCTAGGACCCAAGCCTTATAGGCCCTCTTTGCCTCTGCATGCTGTGCAGCCACATGCTTATTCCAGCCAGGCTTAATATTTTTATTCTTATTATGAAAAGAAAGAAAGGGTCTACTAGCCTCATACATAGCCCCCACAATACATTCATATAGGGTACAAAGGTCCTCGTTGTGAGAATTTATATTACAATTGACATTAGCACATACAATTGCATCATAGGGCAAAACTACATCGCTCAGCGCAACATCAGTTCTCTCATAATAAGCCAAGAGATCATCATTAGTGAGTTTAGACCAATCTATCTTCCCCTTACTGATGCTATCTACATCTTGGGACAACTCAGGGAGACTGTCCACATCAAGCATTAATATCACAGGCACATGGTCTGCCATAGATGCCTCATAGTCAATCTGCATAGATTGTATAATAGAGTGAGAATCAGCGGTGCTTATACAGTGGTCAAGCCAAGATGTTGAGTGCCAGGCTTCACTTATATAAGAAAAGCTATCTGCAGGTAAGAGCACCTGACTGGATAATATAAGGTTATTTTCCTCACAGAAATGGATCATATGTTTAGCAAACAATGAATGTCTGACAGAGATGTCTGCATTCAGATCACCACAGACATAAACACTAGTAGAGTGATTATCAGAAATAAAAGAGTTTATAAAAGCTAATCTATTTAAGTATTCATCCTCCTACACTGCACAGCAATACACCAGTCAGTGTCAAGCCTGACGAGGTGTCAATCTGAATGCTTCACAAGGAAGGAACAGCTTCTGTTTCATCATGAAAGGACCCACACAACGGCACAGAGAGAGAGCAGGCCTTACCCGGGCCAAGGATGGTCTGGTCAGTGGTGGAAAAAGTACTCAATTGTTTTACTTAAGTAAAAGGACCAATACTGCAATTTAGAACTACTCCTTTACAAGTAAAAGTACGGAATTGAAAATGTACTTGAGTAAAAGTGCAAAAGTATCGGCATCAAAATGTACTTAAAGTACTAAAAGTAAAAGTACTCATATTGCAGAATGTCCCACTTCACAAGTTCAAAATGTGTACAAAGTCTATTGAAAATAGCCGATCTACAAGCTCACAATGCGTCGCGTTGCGACGCATTGTGAGCTTGTAGATCGGCTATTTTCAAATGGCCAAAATGTATTGGGTTGAAGTGGTTAATGTATGTTTTCTAATCAAAATTAAAATCGCCAAAGTAACTAAAGTAACTAAAGTTTTCAAATAATTGTAGTGGAGTAAAAGTACAAATGTTGGCTCTGAGATGTAGTGGAGTAGAAGTAAAAGTACTGGAAATTGGAAATACTCAAGTAATACCTCAAAATTGTACTTAAGTACAGTACTTAAGTAAAAGTACCTAGTTACTTTCCACCACTGCGTCTATATCAGTGCAGGGTACCACTGATATAGACACAACATTCAACAACCTCTAGCCAAGTACAGCAGTGGTTCTCAAAAGCTTTTTCCCAGTCCTTGATATGCAGTAGACCACAGAGCATCATTTGATACCATGTTTTAAAATAATATGTGGCTTGACTGTAAAAATCAGTCAGTGCTTATAAATGTCTTCTAAATAATAAAATAAATCTGAAAATAACTCTGTGTTGCGATATAGTTGCTGTCGGGCAGAATAAACCTGATCTCTGTCTCCATATTTTAACTTTTTGAGTTATCAAGTGCCTTAAAGGTATATTCAGTGATTTCACTCAAAAAACCTTAGGTTTCGTTTTTGGCTGTGGGACCCAGCCTTTCGTCCAATCAGGATAGAGAGTCAAAAACGAAACCTAAGGTTTTTTTGACCCCCAGGGGTTAACTGGGGACAGGGAGGAACTCCTTATATGGCCAGTGTAATGTATGTTTGTTGTAAGAATAAGTCGACAGGATCACCAGATTTGGAATATCAATGAGTCAATCATTTATATAGTTCTTCAGGTTGAATGACAAGTTACAACTGACCGGCATCCGGTATCACGTGACCATGCGCGTTTCCCGTACGGGTACTCTAGTAGCCCAATATACTACATCCCCCTTCTTAAGTTGTTTACTCAAACACAGTAGGGAAAAAAATCAATGTCACCATTCACAGATACAGCTTCTTTTTTTTTTTTTTTTTTTTTTTTTTAACATTCTTCAGCAAGTAACATCACATAACCATGCAGTAAATACCCAGATTCAGTGCAAAATAAACAGTCCACATTTGTGTTCCTACTCTCTGAATCTCGCTGGAGTTCTGACTTGTCTCCCTGATCTAGTGCGATATGGTTGAGTGGGAGAGCGAGCAGACTCAATGTGTTCCTGTGGAGTGTGTGCTGAGGTGTGTGCGTGTGAATTGTCCTGTTCAGCAAGCCTTGGGTTGTCACAGTTCATATCCACATCCGCGTTTCGCTCAGCATCAGAAGATGGAAACTCTCTCAGCAGTCCCTCTGAGATGTCTTCTGTTCCTTCTGAACATCCTGCCTTCAGGTGTACGCACCATATAGGAACGTTGTTGTTCGTGACTCCTCAGAACTACAGCTGGCTTCCAAGTGTCCCCAGACTGCATCTGCATTCTCACATTTTCTCCAGCATGAAGCTCAGGTAGGTGTTTGGCATGACGATCATAGTAGATTTTCTGTTTAGCTTGCTTTTCTTTCAGCTTGTTGTGAACTTCAAGCGCACCCTCAGGTGTGAGTAGTGAGGTGGACGCTGGTAGTTTTGTCTTGAGCCTACGTCCCATCAGCATCTGGGCAGGCGACAGGCCCACACCTTCCAGTGGTGTATTTCTGTACTCCAGAAGCGCTATGTATGGGTCACCTGACTTCTTGAGCAGTCTCTTGACGGTTTGCACAGCTTTTTCTGCCTGTCCATTTGACTGTGCATATCGTGGACTTGAGGTGACATGACTGAACTCCCAGCTAAGTGCGAAGCTTTTGAATTCCGCACTGGCATATACTGGGGCGTTATCGGAAATCAAAATGTCTGGTATGCCATGTCTGGCAAACATGGACTTCATGGCTGTTATAACACCCTTACTGGTGGTGTCGCTCAGCCTCATTATCTCCTGGTATTTGGAGAAGTAGTCGACACATAGAAGATATCCAGAGCCACTGCTGTGAAACATGTCGGTGCCAACCTTCTCCCAAGGTCTAGTCGGCAGTGGATGTGAGATCAGCGGCTCTTTTTGATTGCTACTTTTGTGCTCATTGCAGATAGCACACTGTGCTACAACTTGTTCAATTTGGGCGGACATGCCTGGCCAATACAGAACATCTCTGGCTCTTTCCTTACATTTGACCATGCCCAAGTGTGACTCATGTATCTTGTCAAGCATCTGTGCTCTCATTTGCTGCGGCACAATGAGTTTCTCAGATTTGAATAGCAGTCCTGAGGCAAAACTGATCTCCTCTCTGAATGTCCAAAACGGTTGAACGCTGTCTGGCACAGCAGACCTGTCTTTTGGCCATCCCTGCATAGTCATGTTCTTTAGCTCCTGCAGTACAGGGTCTTGTGCGGTTGCATTTCTGAACATTTCCTGTTTTTCTTCTGATATAGGCAACTGTGGCGTGATCCAGTTCACCTGCAGTTCCTCTTCCAGAAGATTCTCTTTCTGCTCACGTAGATATGCACGGCTCAATGCATCTGCAATGTGAAGCTCCTTTCCTGGCTTGTATGCCACTGCAATGTTGTACTTTTGAAGTCGCAGCAGCATCCTTTGCAGCCTCATGGGAGCCTGATGCAGTGGCTTCTTGAAAATGCTTTCCAGCGGTTTGTGATCGCTTTCCACCTGGACTTCTCTGCCATATACATATTGATGGAATTTCTCACATCCATATACTATGGCTAGGAGCTCTTTTTCAATCTGAGCATACCTTCGTTGACAATCTGTGAGCGCCCTTGAGCCGTATGCCACAGGTCGACCATCCTGCAGCATCACAGCCCCGATGCCCTCCGAGCTGGCATCCACAGACAGCGTCACAGCCTTGTTGACATCATAATATTTCAAAGTGGGAGCTTCAGTAATCAGTCGCTTCAGCTTTTCATAGCTCTTTTCTTGAGGCTCCTCCCAGTGCCATTCTGTTTCTTCCTGCAGCAGCTGCCTTAGAGGTGCAGAGACTTCAGATAAATTAGGAATGAACTTCGCTAGGTATTGAATCATCCCCATGAACCTCATTAAAGCTGGCTTGTCAGCAGGTGGGGGTATTTGTACAATGGCTCTTATTTTCTCATCATCAGGCTTTAGCCCCTCTGCACTCAGTGTATGGCCAATGTACTTGACTTCTGTCATCTTGAATTTGCACTTGCTCTTATTGAATCGCAGGCCATTTTCATCTGCTCTCTGCAGTAGCTTTAACAGCCTCTGATCGTGTTGCTGTAATGTGTCCCCCCACACCAGCAAATCATCAATAATGTTGACCACGCCATCTAATCCTTCAATCATCTGGGCCACAGCTCTCTGGAACACCTCGCTCGCTGACGAGATGCCAAAGGGAAGCCTCTTGAAGCGATATCGTCCAATGGGTGTGTTAAATGTGCACAGCTTGGAGCTCTCTTCATCCAGTTTAATCTGATAAAACCCTTGGTTTGCATCTAAAACTGAGAAATATTTTGCATTCGGCATGCGTGACACCACTTCCTCCACTGTGAGGAGTGGATAGTGCTCTCTTCTAATTGCTGTGTTTAGATCTTTGGGATCCATACAGATCCTTATCTTCTTGGGTGTGACTACTGTCACCATACTGTTCACCCACTGTGTAGGCTCGGACTGCCTTGTGATCACATCTGACTGCTCCATTTTATGAAGCTGCTCAATAACTCTGTCCCTTAGAGCAACCGGGACTCTCCTAGGTGCATGTATCACTGGCCTCACTTCCGGGTCAATCTTGATGCTGTGCTCACCTGGTAAGCAGCCAAGTCCAGAGAAGAGATGTTCATAATTCTTCTGTATGTTGTCTTCCTTCTCTGTGCTGTACAGCCTCTTCACCATTTTCAGCTTTGTGCTCGTTTCCCTTCCCAGGATCGCTGGTGCCTCTTTTTCAATGATTTCAAAGTCAATCTTGTGTTTTTGGCCCTTGTACTGACAGGTGACTGACGTTTTGCCCAAGGGCTCCATCTTGTGGCCAGAGTATGCCACTAACCTGCAGCTTGATGCACGCAGCTTTCCACTGACATCCAACATGTGAAACGTTTTTGCTGACATGACGTTACAGTCAGCTCCAGTGTCAATTCGAAATTTGACTCTCTTTTTGTTTATTAACAACTCTTCAGACCATCTGTCTTGGTCACTCTTTGCATTTTCAACAGCATCAATGCTTTTCATCTCTATTGTTCCAATGAACATTTCTTCCGTCTCACTCTCGTCAGTGTCATGAGACTTTTCCACAACATGCATCTTCCTATTTTTCGGTTGACTGTTCGCACGACACATTTTTGCATAGTGATTCTTCCTATCACATTTCCTGCATGTCTGTCCATAGGCTGGGCACTTCCCTTGCTCATGCTTGTAGCCACATCTGTCACAGTCAACTTTATTTTCACTCGTCATGGGGCTCTCTCTTGTATTGCTGCCTCCCATTCTATAGGCTCTTGTAGTGCTAACTTTGTGCACGTCGACTTCATCGTGCAAAGCCTTCATCTGTGTGAAAGTTATCTCGCTTGCACGGCACACATCGAGTGCTTTATCCACCGTGAGATCCGCCTCTCTGAGCAATCTGGCTCTTACTTGATCATCACGTATCCCACAGACAATTCTGTCACGTAGCAATGAGTTGCACAGGTTGCCAAATTCACAGTCTTTCGCTTTATATTTCAGGTCTGTAACATAGGCATCTATTGTTTCTGACGGACCTTGTACACGAGTGAAAAACATGTGCCTTATGTACGGCATGTTCTTCCGCGGCTCACAGTATTCTTTGAACTTCTGTTTCAAAACAGCAATCTTGTCTTTCTCCTCGTCGGTGAAAACAAACGTGTTACTCACTTTTATGGCTTCTTCCCCCGCCACATGAAGGAATGTTGCGCATTGCACCACTTCAGTCCTTTCTGCCACTCCACTGGCGACACAGAAAAGTTCATAGCGTTGCAGCCACGTTTTCCAATTCTCGGCTAGATTCCCTTCTAGGCTCAAATTCGGCGGTGGTTTGAAGTGTGCCATTCTTGCCGTTCTCTCCTAGTTTCTTCTGACACCATGTAATGTATGTTTGTTGTAAGAATAAGTCGACAGGATCACCAGATTTGGAATATCAATGAGTCAATCATTTATATAGTTCTTCAGGTTGAATGACAAGTTACAACTGACCGGCATCCGGTATCACGTGACCATGCGCGTTTCCCGTACGGGTACTCTAGTAGCCCAATATACTACAGCCAGCACACTCTATAGTAGAGAGGATTATCACAACAAAACAAAAAAATAAGTGATATTTGAATTAAGTGAAATCACTGAATATACCTTTAACTCTTAATCATAGTATACAGCGTCACACAAAAGCATCAAATCCACAAGCTCATGTAGGTCTACTACTTTTGCTACTTTTGAATTTGACAGTTTTGGACACATGAGGTTTCCATGAGGCTAAAAATCTAAAATGACACAGATGCTTTCCTGGTTTTTTTTATGGGTTGACTTTTTTTAAGGATCTAGTTCAGTAAGTAGTGAGAGCTTGTAGATTACGCACGCGCACGCACACGCACACACACACACACACACACACACACACACACACACACACACACACACACACACACACACACACACACACACAGAATAAGGACACTAGGGTTCATGTCTTGTGCTCTGCCAAGTAAATTCAACCTCGACGGTGCATGTGTAAACAAAGACAAGCACTAGTGCATCCAGCTGTTAAACCTGCTCCTAGAAATCACATTCATGTCCTCATTAGAACCACTAATCATGTGTCCACACAGTAGTGACTCGTCTGTCGCTCTGGCCTCTTGATAGTTAACCCCTTTTGGTGTCAGCATTACGTTATGCTTTAGCTATTGAAAAATAGCAGATCTACAAGCTCATAGCGCGCCACCGAGTGGCGCGCTATGAGTTTGTAGGTCTGGTATTTTTTGAAACATCGAAGAACGACCGACACAGAAACATGGCTTTTTTAGAAAACTGTCAGGATGTAGAAGAACATTTTTAGAATCTGACCTCAGGTCAGAATGGGTTAAGCTTTCCTTTCACTGTGAACAATATGGGAATTCATTTAGCATCGTGTGCCACATAAAGCGATTAAGGTCCTGCATAATTACCTTGTCGTCCATCGTGGAAGCAAACCTAAATTAGAACATTAGGACCATGTTTTTGACAATGTACAATCACACTAGCATTAGTTTTGGTCATGTGGCTTAATTGTCTGATGTGTAGCTGAACTAATGTATTCACAATTACTATATGAACATGAATAATGTACACAATACATAAATAAATACCTACTAAAAAATTAAATACTGTAACTACTAGCATACTTAACCCATTCTGAACGGGGAACCCATTTTGGTGTTAGCATCATGTCGTGCTTTAGCTATTGAAAAATAGCAGATCTACAAGCTCATATCGCGCCACCGAGTGGCGCGATATGAGCTTGTAGGTCTGCTATTTTTGAAAATTCGAAGAACGACTGACATAGAAACATAGCTTTTTCAGAAAACTGTCAGGATGTAGAAGACGTTTATAGAATCTGATCCCAGGTCAGAATGGGTTAAGCCCCGTTCAGACCAAAGAAGCTAGCTTCTGCTTTAGCTTCGTGGTCCCATGTTATCTCTATGCAGAGCAGCTATTAGCTTTAGCTTCGTGGTCCCATGTTATCTCTATGCAGAGCAGCTTTTGCGTTTTGAAGCTTGGAATTAACAGCTTTTTTTTTTTTGCGTTTCTTTTTTTTTTTCTCCCCAAAACTTAACTTTGAAGCAGCTTTTAAAAGCTGGATTCTGGCTTCAGCTTCTAGAAGCTGCTTCTAGCTTCTATATGAAATATGAATGGATATTTGGCAAGACCATAGCAGATTTTATCGATAGAAATGAAAGTTTATATGAGAAACAAGTTGTCGAAGCGGTGAAAACAGGTTGTGTTCCGTATCCCAGTGGATTGGCACGGTTTTCTGGGGAGAAGTGATCCTGCATTCACCCCCCCCCCCCCCCCCCCCCCCGTTCTCATCGGATGGACTACTGACAAGTCCAGAGACTCCAGAACGCTATCCGTCGCGGACGCTGATTGTGGACTAAACAGTGCACACACACACACACACGGTTGATAAATTAGCAGATATAGATAGATAGACAAACAACTAAACAATATAGTTCCAACCGGTTGTTTTTTCGTGTCGGACCCGGCCGCTGCCTTTTGTGTGAGTGTGTGTGTGTGTGTGTGTGTGTGTGTGTGTGTGTGTGTGTGTGTGTGTCTGTCGGTAGCTGCATTGTAAGTTGATTGTTGAAACTTGGGCACCGTGAATCATACCTTTAAAAAATAATTAATAGCCTTTATATATCAGTTGTATGCACCCCCTCTATTTATGCAATATGTTGCCCGTGTGTTGTGATTGGTTTGCTGCGTTCTGAATCGATAAACCAATCGCATATAGATGAGATTTATTTGAGGGAATCATTTCAATTGGTTTATTGCGTTCATGTAGGCCTATCGATGATCCTCATAGCAAAAGTTGAAAGACAGTAGATAGCCTATATTTATAGATAGATAGAACACAATCCCCCTGTGTGTGTGTGTGTGTGTGTGTGTGTGTGTGTGTGTGTGTGTGTGTGTGTGTGTGTGTGTGTGTGTGTGAGGGTGTGTGAGGGTGTGTGCGAGAGAGATCAATAATGAATAGCCTTTATATCAGTTGTATGATATGCATGTGGACATCCCTGATCCCACCTGTCCTGTCCTGATTGTATTTCCACGGTATGCTCTTGCTAAATCAACATTAACATCACATGCAGAGCGGCTATTTAAAAAAATGCCCGGAGGGTTTGGCTGGAGAGGGGGAGAGGAGAGCGTTTACGTTTACCAAGATTATATTATTTATTCATCGATAAATAGGTTATGATGTAACTAAATATATAATTATTTCTTTCTACAGTCGCTATTTTACATTTTAGTCTTTCAAATGCGCAATCTGCTAAAAAAAACTGCCTGTGTTCTCTCAAAGACAGTCCAGGCAGCTTGAGTGACAGGTACCTTGTACACGCCCACTTTCTCAACAAAAAAAAGCTGCGTCAAAATGAGTTTTGCTTTGCTTTTATTCCCAGCTTCTTTTGGTGTGAACGGGGCTTAACTCCTGGGGTTAGGGTGATAACCTGACTTGGTGTGAACGGGGCTTAACTCCTGGGGTTAGGGTGATAACCTGACTTGGTCTGAACGGGGCTTAACTCCTGGGGTTAGGGTGATAACCTGACTTGGTCTGAACGGGGCTTAACTCCTGGGGTTAGGGTGATAACCTGACTTGGTGTGAACGGGGCTTAACTCCTGGGGTTAGGGTGATAACCTGACTTGGTCTGAACGGGGCTTAACTCCTGGGGTTAGGGTGATAACCTGACTTGGTCTGAACGGGGCTTAACTCCTGGGGTTGGTTAGGGTGATAACCTGACTTGCAATGGGCCTGGTCTTCAAGATACGTGAGAAAACAGAGATACCCATTTACTCGTCAGACTACTTCAAAGGCATAAAAGACCCTGGGGGCACAACACCAGAAGGAAGCCCCACTGATCTCACTGAACTGAACCCAGTTTCCACACAGAAATGGGGTCAAATTCAAATTGGCTCTGCTGCTGCTCTGCCAGCAGAATGTGGAATGGGCCCTATGCTGCTGCTCTGCCAGCAGAATGTGGAATGGGCCCTATGCCTCTGCTGCTGCTCTGCCAGCAGAATGTGGAATGGGCCCTATACCTCTGCTGCTGCTCTGCCAGCAGAATGTGGAATGGGCCCTATGCTGCTGCTCTGCCAGCAGAATGTGGAATGGGCCCTATGCTGCTGCTCTGCCAGCAGAATGTGGAATGGGCCCTATGCTGCTGCTCTGCCAGCAGAATGAGGAATGGGCCCTATGCTGCTGCTCTGCCAGCAGAATGTGGAATGGGCCCTATGCTGCTGCTCTGCCAGCAGAATGTGGAATGGGCCCTATGCTGCTGCTCTGCCAGCAGAATGTGGAATGGGCCCTATGCTGCTGCTCTGCCAGCAGAATGAGGAATGGGCCCTATGCTGCTGCTCTGCCAGCAGAATGAGGAATGGGCCCTATGCTGCTGCTCTGCCAGCAGAATGAGGAATGGGCCCTATGCTGCTGCTCTGCCAGCAGAATGTGGAATGGGCCCTATGCTGCTGCTCTGCCAGCAGAATGTGGAATGCGCCCAAAACAACTGCTCTAAAAGATCACCTACAGGTGGCTGCACATTGAAACTGGCCCCTGTGAAAAGTCTAAGCTTATCACCGGAAATGACCACACCCCAGCTGCCCTGACATTGGGCAAAATACATTGAAAATGTATTTTGATACAATATACAAATACTGGGTCAAAAAATGTATCTAAATACAAAATACATCTTCCATCCCAGCGAAATACAAATTACAAAATACAAAAAAGTATTTCAAATACGTATTTCAAATACATGCATTTCAAATACTGCCCATCTCTGCCAGCTGTTTAGTTTACATATCTTTCTTTCATATTACTCTGTTTTTTTTTAAATTATACATACTAGTTGGAGCTGGCCTGATTCCTGGTTGAGGAAGGCTCTAATCGTTTGAATGTTATAATGTGTAAAATGTTACAGGAGTGACCGACCGCTGCAATGTGTGCCTTGAAGGACAGTTGACTTGTCCAGGACAACATCCAGGTTCTTGGCAGGGGGTCATACCTATGTTCCCTCAGCCCTATGTTCCCTCAGCCCCGAGGGTGCGCTGCGGGTCGGGAGAGGGTTGTGGTTAGGTTTAGGTGTCTGCCCCGGGGGTGCGCTGCGGGTCGGGAGAGGGTTGCGGTATGTTCCCTCAGCCCCGAGGTGCGCTGCGGGTCGGGAGAGGGTTGTGGTTAGGTTTAGGTGTCTGCCCCGAGGTGCGCTGCGGGTCGGGAGAGGGTTGCGGTTAGGTTTAGGTGTCTGCCCCGGGGGTGCGCTGCGGGTCGGGAGAGGGTTGTGGTTAGGTTTAGGTGTCTGCCCCGGGGGTGCGCTGCGGGTCGGGAGAGGGTTGCGGTATGTTCCCTCAGCCCCGAGGTGCGCTGCGGGTCGGGAGAGGGTTGTGGTTAGGTTTAGGTGTCTGCCCCGGGGGTGCGCTGCGGGTCGGGAGAGGGTTGCGGTTAGGTTTAGGTGTCAGCCCCGAGGTGCGCTGCGGGTCGGGAGAGGGTTGCGGTTAGGTTTAGGTGTCTGCCCCGGGGGAGGTTAGGGTTAGGGTGAGGGAGGAGGTAGGTTGTCGTAGGCTGAGGGAACATAGAGCTGAGGGAACATAGGTACGGTCCCCTTGGCAGTTGGAACCTAGTGTTTCCAAGTCCAAGTGATTTGGGGCTTGTTTATCTGTAAAGTATATAGTTGCTTATTTAGATTTGCTTTCTGTTCTCAAACATTTACATGCCAAGGACCCCCAAATATCTTTGTCCGCGGACCCCCATCTGAAATTATGTGGTGCCAGTGGATTCCTGTAGATTTGTGTTGTTATGATGTTAAATTATATATGTTAAATATTCCACATTTCTTTCTAGATTTATTTTGAAAATTGCAGATGTACAAGCTTCAACTGCATTGCATTGAGACAGACACGTGAGCATGTACTGTAGATCTGCTATTTTCAAATAAACTAGTGAGTGTGTAATATAATACAGTACGTATACACGTATAGTTTAAAGTGCTCATGTGGCCTCGTCGCTTAATTTGGGCTTATTTTCATAGACCTGGTTGCTTGTTTCTCTCGCAAAGCTCTGTCTTCTCTGGTTGGAAATGAAGCCAGTTGTTTCTGTATGGGGCAGGACTTAGCTCAGTGTTTGTGTATGGGGCAGGACTTAGCTCAGTGTTTCTGTATGGGGCAGGACTTAGCTCAGTGTTTCTGTATGGGGCAGGACTTAGCTCAGTGTTTCTGTATGGGGCAGGACTTAGCTCAGTGTTTGTGTATGGGGCAGGACTTAGCTCAGTGTTTCTGTATGGGGCAGGACTTAGCTCAGTGTTTCTGTATGGGGCAGGACTTAGCTCAGTGTTTCTGTATGGGGCAGGACTTAGCTCAGTGTTTCTGTATGGGGCAGGACTTAGCTCAGTGTTTCTGTATGGGGCAGGACTTAGCTCAGTGTTTCTGTATGGGGCAGGACTTAGCTCAGTGTTTCTGTATGGGGCAGGACTTAGCTCAGTGTTTCTGTATGGGGCAGGACTTAGCTCAGTGTTTGTGTATGGGGCAGGACTTAGCTCAGTGTTTGTGTATGGGGCAGGACTTAGCTCAGTGTTTCTGTATGGGGCAGGACTTAGCTCAGTGTTTCTGTATGGGGCAGGACTTAGCTCAGTGTTTCTGTATGGGGCAGGACTTAGCTCAGTGTTTCTGTATGGGGCAGGACTTAGCTCAGTGTTTCTGTATGGGGCAGGACTTAGCTCAGTGTTTGTGTATGGGGCAGGACTTAGCTCAGTGTTTCTGTATGGGGCAGGACTTAGCTCAGTGTTTCTGTATGGGGCAGGACTTAGCTCAGTGTTTCTGTATGGGGCAGGACTTAGCTCAGTGTTTCTGTATGGGGCAGGACTTAGCTCAGTGTTTGTGTATGGGGCAGGACTTAGCTCAGTGTTTGTGTATGGGGCAGGACTTAGCTCAGTGTTTCTGTATGGGGCAGGACTTAGCTCAGTGTTTCTGTATGGGGCAGGACTTAGCTCAGTGTTTCTGTATGGGGCAGGACTTAGCTCAGTGTTTCTGTATGGGGCAGGACTTAGCTCAGTGTTTCTGTATGGGGCAGGACTTAGCTCAGTGTTTGTGTATGGGGCAGGACTTAGCTCAGTGTTTCTGTATGGGGCAGGACTTAGCTCAGTGTTTGTGTATGGGGCAGGACTTAGCTCAGTGTTTCTGTATGGGGCAGGACTTAGCTCAGTGTTTCTGTATGGGGCAGGACTTAGCTCAGTGTTTCTGTATGGGGCAGGACTTAGCTCAGTGTTTCTGTATGGGGCAGGACTTAGCTCAGTGTTTCTGTATGGGGCAGGACTTAGCTCAGTGTTTCTGTATGGGGCAGGACTTAGCTCAGTGTTTCTGTATGGGGCAGGACTTAGCTCAGTGTTTCTGTATGGGGCAGGACTTAGCTCAGTGTTTCTGTATGGGGCAGGACTTAGCTCAGTGTTTCTGTATATGGCAGGACTTAGCTCAGTGTTTCTGTATGGGGCAGGACTTAGCTCAGTGTTTGTGTATGGGGCAGGACTTAGCTCAGTGTTTCTGTATGGGGCAGGACTTAGCTCAGTGTTTGTGTATGGGGCAGGACTTAGCTCAGTGTTTCTGTATGGGGCAGGACTTAGCTCAGTGTTTGTGTATGGGGCAGGACTTAGCTCAGTGTTTCTGTATGGGGCAGGACTTAGCTCAGTGTTTCTGTATGGGGCAGGACTTAGCTCAGTGTTTCTGTATGGGGCAGGACTTAGCTCAGTGTTTCTGTATGGGGCAGGACTTAGCTCAGTGTTTCTGTATGGGGCAGGACTTAGCTCAGTGTTTCTGTATGGGGCAGGACTTAGCTCAGTGTTTCTGTATGGGGCAGGACTTAGCTCAGTGTTTCTGTATGGGGCAGGACTTAGCTCAGTGTTTCTGTATGGGGCAGGACTTAGCTCAGTGTTTCTGTATGGGGCAGGACTTAGCTCAGTGTTTCTGTATGGGGCAGGACTTAGCTCAGTGTTTCTGTATGGGGCAGGACTTAGCTCAGTGTTTGTGTATGGGGCAGGACTTAGCTCAGTGTTTCTGTATGGGGCAGGACTTAGCTCAGTGTTTGTGTATGGGGCAGGACTTAGCTCAGTGTTTGTGTATGGGGCAGGACTTAGCTCAGTGTTTCTGTATGGGGCAGGACTTAGCTCAGTGTTTCTGTATGGGGCAGGACTTAGCTCAGTGTTTGTGTATGGGGCAGGACTTAGCTCAGTGTTTGTGTATGGGGCAGGACTTAGCTCAGTGTTTCTGTATGGGGCAGGACTTAGCTCAGTGTTTCTGTATGGGGCAGGACTTAGCTCAGTGTTTCTGTATGGGGCAGGACTTAGCTCAGTGTTTCTGTATGGGGCAGGACTTAGCTCAGTGTTATCCGCGTTCAAGTCGAGGTTGGTGGGAAGACAAGATAAATGTGGCATTTGGAGAGGGGACAAGGCCCCTCCGTCTCCTCCCAGGATTGCTGCCCCCCCCATGGCACCTCCACCATTGGCAGGTTCCCTGCACACATATAGCTTCAAGTATACCTGATAGATAATGTCTGGGCATGGCACCAAAAGATCACCCCCTCACCTCACCTTTCTGTGGAGAGAGCTGGCAGTCAGGTGAGTGTGTGTGAATAAGGTGACAGGTTGGTCCCCTGATGGGCGGTGGGATGGATCAAGGCCCTTTGACCCTTTGACCCCTGATGGGCGGTGGAATGGATCAAGGCCCTTTGGAGCTAATGCCAGGTGACAGACAGGACAGGGGCGGGTCGCCATGGCGGCATGAATGACTCACACAAGTGGGTGAACTCTGTGACATTCTGTGACGTACAGTACAGTACAGTACCGGCCAACATTATTAGGCTTAAAATGAGGAGATGTTCTTGTGGTGGGGCCCAAACCCACCAGCATAAACCCACCAGCATAAAGCCAAACCCAACCAAGCCAAACCCAAGCCAAACCCAACCAAGCCAAGCCAAACCCAAGCCAAACCCAACCAAGCCAAACCCAAGCCAAACCCAACCAAGCCAAACCCAAGCCAAACCCAACCAAGCCAAACCCAAGCCAAACCCAACCAAGCGGTGGCTCAGGGGTAGAGTGCCTGGATGGTAACCGTAAGGTTGCCAGTTCGAACCCGGGCTCCCCCAGAGTTACTGTCGAAGTGTCCTTGAGCAAGACACTGAACCCCTAATTGCTCCCGATGTGCTAGTTGGTGCCTTGCATGGTTTCCGCTGCCATCGGTGTATGAATGTGTGTGTGAATGGGTGAATGTAATGCACAATCTCTGTAAAGCGCCTTGGATAAAGGCGCTATATAAATGCACCATTTACCATTAAATTTACCAAGCCAAACCCACCAGCATTCATAAGTGCACATGGTGCACCCTAAACCCACCAGCATTCATAAGTGCACATGGTGCACCCTAAACCCACCAGCATTCATAAGTGCACATGGTGCACCCTAAACCCACCAGCATTCATAAGTGCACATGGTGCACCCTAAACCCACCAGCATTCATAAGTGCACATGGTGCACCCTAAACCCACCAGCATTCATAAGTGCACATGGCGCTGATTGTTTGTTTCCCCCGGTTCATGTTAATGAACGCAGCCCTTCTCACTGGCAGCGCACACACGGTCCCCTCGCCCACGTGACAAAAACATAATGAATTCTGCTCTGGGTGTGGGAACGAAAAGTCATTCCACACGTACAGTATACATGCTCATTGAAAGGCATTGACCATGCAGCAGACGCACTGTACTGTGGCCAGGTTTGACGAAGTTACAGTAAACTCTGAGACCCCTTTTCCACCGGTTGGTTCCCAGTGGGAACCGGTTCAGTTCTTTTCCACCGGTTGGTTCCCAGTGGGAACCGGTTCAGTTCTTTTTGGTTTTTAGTCCATGAGCCAGAGCTCCAACATTGATGGGCAAACTATACCCTATATTAAATTGTTTATAGGATCAATACATAAATTAATACATGATAACCCTTCCACAGTAGTAGCTTTTTCATATTTTTGATTATTTTCCTACATAATGCCTCATTTGCATATTTAAAAATGTAAATTTTGTAATACAATAAATCATTGTCTTCGTGTAAGTACTCAATTGGGGAAGTTTCATGGCGATAACAATCTAATATAGGTATGGTTTTGCCCACTCAATTCATAATTAACGTTTACATTTTGGAGCTCTGGCTCATGGACTAAAAACCAAAAAGAACTGAACCGGTTCCCACTGGGAACCAACCGGTGGAAAAGAACTGAACCGGTTCCCACTGGGAACCAACCGGTGGAAAAGAACTGAACCGGTTCCCACTGGGAACCAACCGGTGGAAAAGAACTGAACCGGTTCCCACTGGGAACCAACCGGTGGAAAAGAACTGAACCGGTTCCCACTGGGAACCAACCGGTGGAAAAGAACTGAACCGGTTCCCACTGGGAACCAACCGGTGGAAAAGAACTGAACCGGTTCCCATTGGGAACCAACCGGTGGAAAAGAACTGAACCGGTTCCCATTGGGAACCAACCGGTGGAAAAGGGGCCTATGAGACCCAAAAGGGTCCTATTTGGAGACACATGTTGAGAAGCAGAAGTGTACTACAGAGGTTGAGGGGCAGAGGATGCTGATGGGTATTTTATCTCTAAAATACTTTAAAGGACTGTATTACTAACACATGCCAGCACACGTGTCGCGTCGGTGAGTTAGATGAGCTATTGTCTGCGAATGTTTGATTATTTTTCTAGCAGAATGTTCACCTATTATTATCATGTCCAATAGTGGTTCATGGTTATGCTTATTTATTTTTCATTTTAACCCATTCTGGGCGGGGACCCATTTTGGTGTTAGCATCATGTTATGCTTTAGCTATTGAAAAATAGCAGATCGTAGTGGCGAGTGGCGCGCTACGAGCTTGTAGGTCTGCTATTTTTTGAAAAGAAATCGAAGAACGACTGACATTTTTAGAATCTGATCTCAGGTCAGAATGGGTTAATCAGACCAGCGTGTGTCCAGTGCATGGAAACCTCGTATGAATCTGATCTCAGGTCAGAATGGGTTAACGGAAACCATGGCAAGAGTTGAGTTCTGTATAGGGGAAGAGTGGAACGTTGAACGGCTCGTGTATAAATGTGCGTTTTATGTCAACAGGTGCTGGGGAGTCGGGGAAGAGCACCATCGTCAAGCAGATGAAGTGAGTCACACAGACATGCAGCCCGTGCAATTAAAGGTTTTATGACATTCATTTTCATTTATTTTTCTTTTTTTCTTTTAGGTTTTATGACCTCAATTACACCCAAAAAACCTGAACTTTGAACATTCAGTGGATTTTCTGTGGTCTGAAGTTTTCTTTGGGGTTTTTTGGGCCTTTAATGAAAACAGGCAACACAGTGAAACAGTGACATCTGCTGGCAAATCCCATTGACATAATTATATGGGATTTGCAGTAAGTGATGTCACTTACTGCCGGCAAATCAGAGCACCTGTTTGAGCCAGAAAACCCCCAGATCACAGAAAATCTACTGAATGTTAAAAGTTCATGTTTTTTGGGTGCAATTGAGATTAGAAAACCTAAAAAAATAAGAACAATTCCAAAACCTTTTTTTTAATGTCACAATCCCTTTAACAGATGAACAGCTGACCTACATGTTCTGATATTCCATATGTTGATCTGTCCCTCATCAAACCCTGTACAGTACATTCAAGACACTGCCCCCCGCCGCTGCCACCCTTAGATCTCCATATATGGAGCTGACCTGTTCTGACATTCCATATGTTTATCTGTCCCTCATCAAACCCTGTACACTCAAGACACGCTCCATATATGGCCAGTACACAATTCATTCCATATGTTGATCTGACCAACGGGTCCATTATGCCAAAGCGACAGCGTTCACCCAGCAGTCTGCCGTCTCTCTGTACCTACGCTTCTCTTAACCCATTCTGACCTGAGATCAGATTCTAAAAATGTCTTCTACATCCTGACAGTTTTCATTCTGACCTGAGATCAGATTCTAAAAATGTCTTCTACATCCTGACAGTTTTCATTCTGACCCGAGATCAGATTCTAAACAATGTCTTCTACATCCTGACAGTTTTCATTCTGACCTGAGATCAGATTCTAAAAATGTCTTCTACATCCTGACAGTTTTCATTCTGACCTGAGATCAGATTCTAAAAATGTCTTCTACATCCTGACAGTTTTCATTCTGACCTGAGATCAGATTCTAAACAATGTCTTCTACATCCTGACAGTTTTCATTCTGACCTGAGATCAGATTCTAAACAATGTCTTCTACATCCTGACAGTTTTCATTCTGACCTGAGATCAGATTCTAAAAATGTCTTCTACATCCTGACAGTTTTCATTCTGACCTGAGATCAGATTCTAAAAATGTCTTCTACATCCTGACAGTTTTCATTCTGACCTGAGATCAGATTCTAAAAATGTCTTCTACATCCTGACAGTTTTCATTCTGACCTGAGATCAGATTCTAAAAATGTCTTCTACATCCTGACAGTTTTCATTCTGACCTGAGATCAGATTCTAAAAATAGCAGACCTACAAGCTCATAGCGCGCCACTCGGTGGCGCGATATGAGCTTGTAGATCTGCTATTTTTCAATAGCTAAAGCACGACATGATGCCAACACCAAAATGGGTTCCCGCCCCCAAAATGGGTTAATGATATCATTACATTATCATTATTATTTTTTTAATCTACATATTATTTTATAGCGTAGTGTTTTGGCCTGGACTGAAGGTTTCAGCCCGATCAGAGATGCCGTATTCTTCCTAAAAATGTTAAAGAATTCCCAAAAGAGAGATTAGACGTTTGGCTCGGGGCCCAAACTAGTGAAAATAGCAAGATCTTCAAGCGCACAACATATCACTTTGAACTTGTACATCGGCTATTTTCATTTATCTTATTGTTCATGGCATTTCTTAGATTTGTCTTGTTTGTTTTCAAATGTATATACAATGTTTTATTTTGGTTTATTTATGTTCTCTTTTGAAATTAAATAAATAAATGACAATAAACTGGCTGCGCACACACACAGTCCCCCCTCCTTTCCTCTTTTCTTCTCCCCCCCCCCCCCCCCCTCTTTTAATGTAGTAATTATTATTATTATTATTTTGTCTCTGCATTGGGGAAGAGTGGGTGGGTACAGTAATGGGTGGACGGGAGGGAAAAGAGGGGTGCCTATTGCTATGTATTAACAAATGTATTATGTTGACATTGACATGAACAAGGACCCCACATGGGAGGGGAAAGAATGTAAAAGAAACTAGGGCTGTCAAAGTTAACGCACTATTAACTAGTTAACTCACAATCCTTTTAACGGCACTATGTTTTTTTAACGCGCGGTTAACGCACTGTGAAGTTTGACAGAATGGTTGAGAGACGCTAGCCTGGTTAATAAACCAGACTAATATCGCACGGACCGCAGGATATTAGTCTGGGGAGGCTCAGCTTGGATTTCATTTCCAGGGGAGCGGGTTGAAACATTTTCTCTTTGACGCAATTGGTCAGAGCTACTGTCAGTCAAAGGTCTCAAGCGTTGAAAGTCACTGTACCAAAGCCCGCCCATATTGCATACCGTGTCCCGATTGGCCGCCCCATTTCTCTGGTGTAGGAAATGGGCGTACAATTGAGCCTCTCCAGACCGTAATCCGCCGGCAGGCAATTAATTTTTGCCAACGGCTGATTCGGTCTGGTTTATTAACCAGGCTAGAGAGACGCATGGCAATTTTACACTGAAGAGTTGAATAATTGTTAAACAGCTGCATTACTTAAGTTAATTTAAGTCTACACAATTAGAAAACTTAGAAAACATGTTATTTTGATCAACATGGCCTGTTATCTCTCGTAATGGCACCATTGGCCAACATCAATACAGTTCTTTAGTTTGGGTCTGGAAGGCTAAATGTCATCAAATGGTGGTTCCGTGGCTCAAATGCAGAATAAATAATGGGCCTTGATATGAAAAATCTTGAAAACCACTGATTTAAGGTATATTTAGAACGGATAAAAAATATGCGATTAATTTGCGATTAATCACAGTTATAACTATGGACAATCATGCGATTAATCAGATTAAATATTTTAATCGATTGACAGCCCTAAAAAAAAACCAAGAAAAAGATAAAAAAAAGAAAAAGAAACTGGGATTTTTACTTGAGTATAGTGACCGATAAAGAAATGGTCTTTGACCCAAAAATGGGTCCCAAACCACCGTTCGGGGGTGACTTTCGTGATTACACACCCACGCTGTAACAAAAAACAGGAACATCCATAATCCATATACTCATGATTAGTTTATAATTATGCTTATTTGAATACATAGCGTTTATTATTCGTTTGGCTGCTGCTATGCATTAACTATGCTTTTATGCCCTGGGTGGCTCACTTGGTATATAGAGTACCATTAATTAAGGCTCAGTCCCTGGAAATAAAAACGTCTGGGTTTCCGAGGAAAATGTGTAGCTGACCTGGGTTTCCCCCCCCCCCCCCCCCCCCACCTCACTTCCACTTGCTCCTGCGGTCGCTTTGCACCCTTAAGGCGTTTTAGACGGGAACCCATTTTGGTGTTAGCATTATGATGTGCTTTAGCTATTGAAAAATAGCAGATCTACAAGCTCATATACGAGCTTGTAGGTCTGCTATTTTTGAAAAATCAAAGACACTTTTAGAATCTGATCTCAGGTCAGAATGGGTTCATCAGAACAGTGTGTGTCCAGTGGAAACCTCGTATGAATCTGATCTCAGGTCAGAATGGGTTAAGGCGTCTTACAACTGGTGTAATTTAGAGATGTTGTTTAATAATGTTGTTGCTGTTGTTGTTGTTGTTGTTGTTGCCAGGATCATCCATGAAGCAGGATACTCAGAAGACGAGCGTAAGCAGTACAGAGCTGTTGTGTTCAGTAACACCTTACAGTCCATCATGGCCATCGTTAAAGCTATGAACAGCCTACAGTTACAGTACGACGACCCATCACGAGAGGTAAGAGAGGCACGCACGCACGCACACACACACACACACACACACACACGCACGCACGCACGCACGCACATGCACACGCACACGCACACGCACACACACACACACACACACACACACACACACACACACACACACACACACACACACACACACACAGAACTACTATTGTAACCTGCCATGGCAAGGAATTTGCTCTTAACCCATTCTGACCTGAGATCAGATTCATACGAGGTTTCCACTGGACACACACTGGTCTGATCAACCCATTCTGACCTGAGATCAGATTCATACGAGGTTTCCACTGGACACACACTGGTCTGATTAACCCATTCTGACCCGAGATCAGATTCTAAAAATGTCACAGTCGTTCTTCGATTTTTCAAAAATAGCAGACCTACAAGCTCGTAGCGCGCCACTCGGTGGCGCGCTATGAGCTTGTAGATCTGCTATTTTTCAATAGCTAAAGCACGACACGATGCTAACACCAAAATGGGTTCCCGTTCAGAATGGGTTCAATAATGATGTCCGACAACGCCACCATCAGGATGTCATATAAAATAACATAAATGAGTTGTAATTTATTTAGAAACAAAACAAAAAAGCGTTACTTTTCAAGGAAACATTGAACACCAACAATGAGTCATCGTTGACTCACTTTCTCATCTGATTGGATCTTTCAAAGCGTACCTCAAATCTCCAAAGTCATTTTAATGTGTTGTTTTTTTAATTGTGATATGGATCTTGCTGGGACTGAAATAAAGATGGAATTGAATTGAAATTGAATTGTTACTTTTTCAGGAAATGGAAAACATAACCTTTGTTCCAGTGCATACTTATAGTCACAAGCTCTGGCTAATACTTTTCATTGATTAATAAACCCCACAGACATGTAGTAACCACTTTTACGTTAAAATCATTCAAAATATTGAAAATCGCTGATTTAAAATGTGTCACATTGTGTGAGCTTGTAGATCACTTATTTACGGGGCATTAAAAACAGGGGGCATTAAAGATTGGCATTAAAAACAAAAACAAACAAACAAACAAACAAACAACATAAAAGGTTGAAATATGGACGTACGGTTTTTGCCTGACAGCAAAGCAGCGCTGCAAAACACAACTGCCCTGCAGGGAGGAATGATGCTGCAGATGAAGTTGCTCTTCAGTTGAGTCAGAGAAAGTGCAGGAGAGGAGAGGCAGTAAATGTCAATGAGTGAGAGGGCTATAGACCGATTCTGTAGCGGTTTCATGGTCGCAGCCTACGTATTTCCTGTAGGCGGACTCGACGTAGCTGCGGGGTTAAATATACCAAATATTTCTGTTTTATTAACACAAGGCTGCTGTACTTTATACCTCATACTTTAAATGCTTAGTATGAGGTATAAAATACAGCAGCCTTGTGTTCATAAAACAGAAAGATTGGGTATTGGGTAAGACTGAAATTATGTATCTTTCAGGACCTTTCACTGCTTTGTCTCAACCATTACTCAATGGCTCTGGTCTCAGCCACCACGGTGGAGATTTTGACATTCCGTTTTATTTTATTTTTATGTTGCCACTATTGTTGGAGCAGCCATAAACTACACAGGATCATCTCTACTGTTGGAGCAGCCATAAACTACACAGGTTCATCTCTACTGTTGGAGCAGCCATAAACTACACAGGTTCATCTCTACTGTTGGAGCAGCCATAAACTACACAGGATCATCTCTACTGTTGGAGCAGCCATAAACTACACAGGTTCATCTCGATGTTCTGGAGCATCTTTGTAATGTTAGTGTTAGTAAAAAAGCAGGTAAAGGAGTAAAGTTTGAGGCAAACTAACATCAGTCACTCTGCCGTTCACTGTAGTGGAAGAGGTGCGCCTGGTGAGGGTTTTACCCCCGCAGCTACGTCGAGTCCGCCTACAGGAAATACGTAAGCTGCGACCATGAAACCGCTACGGAATCGGTCTATAGGGCCCGATAATACCCAGATGTGCACGATAAGGCCAAGCCACTGTGAGCTCTTTGTGGGAATGGATCGATTTGAAGCTTGAATTTTAAATGGATTATTATTATTA
This sequence comes from Protomyctophum parallelum, assembly GCF_964188405.1. Taxonomy (NCBI): domain Eukaryota; kingdom Metazoa; phylum Chordata; class Actinopteri; order Myctophiformes; family Myctophidae; genus Protomyctophum; species Protomyctophum parallelum. The sequence continues at coordinate 52,391,774 of NC_139703.1, read as the reverse complement.
TTATTATTTGATTTAGCTTTTTGCAGCGCTGGCAACACTGTAAAGCCACGGCTCAGACCCTTTCTGAGCCCAAACCTGCTAATGCAAACACAGACGCTTTTTTTCGTGAGTTCTTTCGGTTCTTTTATTGTTTTTTGAGCGGTGCCTCTGCTCCATTATGGAGCTATGTCCGTCCCTCCGTCCGTATGTCTGTCTCTGCGTCTGTATGTCCGATCACGAAAAGCTGCAACACGGTAACTCTGTCATTTCTCGAGCTTTTCGGACGCGGGACGGCTCGCCGGAACCGAACCGAACTGAACCGAACCGAACCGGGCCAGACCACCAGTTTGATATGCATTAGGCCACGGAGCCGCAGAATTCTAAGAGGGTACAAATGGAACCAATGTTTCCTTTTGGGTTCCTATTCCTAACTATCAATCATTTAGCTGGGGACCCCCTGGAACCCCCTCAATGACCCCTGGGGGTCCCCTGGCCCCAACTTTGAGAACCAGTGTTTTAACCCATTCTGAACGGGAACCCATTTTGGTATTTTGGTGTTGCATCGTGTCGTGCTTTAGCTATTGAAAAATAGCAGATCTACAAGCTCATATCGCGCCACCGAGTGGCGCGATACGAGCTTGTAGGTCTGCTATTTTTGAAAAATCAAAGAACGACTGACATTTAGAAACATAGCTTTATCAGAAAACTGTCAGGATGTAGAAGACGTTTATAGAATCTGATCTCTGATGGAGGGTGGAGCCTGCAGTACCACCGTTGTCCAGGTGGAGCCTGCAGTACCACCGTTGTCCAGGTGGAGCCTGCAGTACTACCGTTGTCCAGGTGGAGCCTGCAGTACTACCGTTGTCCAGGTGGAGCCTGCAGTACCACCGTTGTCCAGGTGGAGCCTGCAGTACCACCGTTGTCCAGGTGGAGCCTGCAGTACTACCGTTGTCCAGGTGGAGCCTGCAGTACTACCGTTGTCCAGGTGGAGCCTGCAGTACCACCGTTGTCCAGGTGGAGCCTGCAGTACTACCGTTGTCCAGGTGGAGCCTGCAGTACCACCGTTGTCCAGGTGGAGCCTGCAGTACTACCGTTGTCCAGGTGGAGCCTGCAGTACTACCGTTGTCCAGGTGGAGCCTGCAGTACCACCGTTGTCCAGGTGGAGCCTGCAGTACTACCGTTGTCCAGGTGGAGCCTGCAGTACTACCGTTGTCCAGGTGGAGCCTGCAGTACTACCGTTGTCCAGGTGGAGCCTGCAGTACCACCGTTGTCCAGGTGGAGCCTGCAGTACTACCGTTGTCCAGGTGGAGCCTGCAGTACCACCGTTGTCCAGGTGGAGCCTGCAGTACCACCGTTGTCCAGGTGGAGCCTGCAGTACTACCGTTGTCCAGGTGGAGCCTGCAGTACCACCGTTGTCCAGGTGGAGCCTGCAGTACTACCGTTGTCCAGGTGGAGCCTGCAGTACTACCGTTGTCCAGGTGGAGCCTGCAGTACTACCGTTGTCCAGGTGGAGCCTGCAGAAGCATTGCGGCTCAACAATCCACCAATCCTGAATGAAGGTCCTGGTGCTGGGAGTCTGCTGCAACGCACAGGTCCTGGTGCTGGGAGTCTGCTGCAACGCACAGGTCCTGGTGCTGGGAGTCTGCTGCAACGCACAGGTCCTGGTGCTAGGAGTCTGCTGCAACGCACAGGTCCTGGTGCTGGGAGTCTGCTGCAACGCACAGGTCCTGGTGCTGGGAGTCTGCTGCAACGCACAGGTCCTGGTGCTGGGAGTCTGCTGCAACGCACAGGTCCTCGCTGTACTCCTGGTGAGAGAGCAGGAGCTCTCTAGAGCATCACCTGGATCTCCATAATATGAAGATCACAACACTGACCTCATCAAACCCTGGATATAGCCATACATGGTTTGACATAGATCTGAATAATTGGAGTCGGCCAGCAACTCTACATCTGACCTCACTGACACCAGATCAATAGTTTATTAACTCCGGCTTCTCAACTATCCCGTGAGAAGCTCTGTTGTTTCAGCGCGACCTCGCCCTTTAGGACATTAAAAGAAACCAATGGAAAGTTGACATTTGGAGATACAACAATATGTACTTTAGTGAGCAAAACCAACAAGGAAGGGGCTATTTACAGATTCAACAATATGTACTTTAGTGAGCAAAACCAACAAGGAAGGGGCTATTTACAGATTCAACAATATGTACTTTAGTGAGCAAAACCAACAAGGAAGGGGCTATTTACAGATTCAACAATATGTACTTTAGTGAGCAAAACCAACAAGGAAGGGGCTATTTACAGATTCAACAATATGTACTTTAGTGAGCAAAACCAACAAGGAAGGGGCTATTTACAGATTCAACAATATGTACTTTAGTGAGCAAAACCAACAAGGAAGGGGCTATTTACAGATTCAACAATATGTACTTTAGTGAGCAAAACCAACAAGGGAGGGGCTATTTACAGATTCAATGCAGTTACTGTTTTGGTACCCTCTCAAGTTTAGAGGGGGTGAATAGGAGTCACGATGAACAAATTTTTTTATCACTGTTTGTTGAATAAACAGATAAACCCCCTTATGTCTCATTTTATTCTTCAGTATATGAGACAAATCAGATTTATATCACTATGCTAGCCTAATCTTTCTGTCCTTGGCTGCAGTACAAATACACCCATTGCTCACAACATTATTTATTTAGCTATAATAAGTATATGTCCAGATATGAGTCACAACGACTAAAAGACAAACACTTCTACCTAAATAAAATGATGTATCATTCCTCTCTTTTCAACGTGTGGCTCGGGGACCCCCAGGTGGTCCTTGAGGGGTGTCTGTGCAGTCAAAGGTCTATGGGTCTGTAACTCTGAGAGTGTATAGAGCACCGAAGTCCTGACGTAACTCGCTCATCCCTTCCATTCCCCTGGTTCTAAAGTCCTGACGTAACTCACTCATCCCCTCCATTCCCCTGGTTCTAAAGTCCTGACGTAACTCACTCATCCCTTCCATTCCCCTGGTTCTAAAGTCCTGACGTAACTCGCTCATCCCTTCCATTCCCCTGGTTCTAAAGTCCTGACGTCACTCGCTCATCCCTTCGATTCCCCTGGTTCTAAAGTCCTGACGTAACTCGCTCATCCCTTCCATTCCCCTGGTTCGCGGAAGTAATTTCTCTATGGAGAATAACATGGGGTGATCTTAATATCGTCGACTATAAGCGTTGTGGTCCAAAAATAAACAAGCTGTCTCAGCGTTATTGTCAGGGAGGTGTCTCTGTATCGTTATATTGTCAGGGAGGTGTCTCTGTATCGTTATATTGTCAGGGAGGTGTCTCTGTATCGTTATATTGTCAGGGAGGTGTCTCTGTAGCGTTTGCAACAGTCAGTCACTCATATATGATCACTGATCAGTCTGCTTCTAGCGAAAATCTAACTAATTCAGCAGCAGTAACATTAGCGTTTTCTCTCAGTCAGTTGATTCTTCATATCCATATGAGTGAAGCGGCCGGGGTGACATGTTTATTTTTCAAACACAGTTCTTATATGAGGCGATCTAAAATCGCCTCAATGGGGATTTCAATGCAACTAAACATATACATGAACCTGGGGACTGACGCCCTCTACTGAAAGTGACGTCAGACTTCGGTGCTCTAATTGCATTGTATATAGTCATAGCGCGCCATAGTACATATGTATAGCATAGTATAGTATATATGTATAGTTTCATTATATAGATATTCCACTGTTACTTTCTTAGCTTACGCATGTTTCATGATAAATGCTTTTATGTGATGTATTCCCATGCTTTTGTTCTTGCTTAATGTAAGTCGCTCTGGATTAAGAGCGTCTGCTAAATGCCTAAATTGTAAATTGTAAATTATAGATGAAACCAAATGGGCCCTCACTCACACGTCCATTTTGCTCCCTCTGTACACGCTCAGAGCTAAATTAACATTGAGGACTTTAGTTTACAGTGTTGATTATGGGGAATAATAAATGACAATTATAAAATGGGTTTTCAGGTTTACCCAGAGAGAGCGTGGGGGGGGGGGGCTGTTTGGGGTCAGAGTGTAGAGTAGCAGAGTAGCAACACGCTTTGATCACACCGCAAAGCGGCTGCCTATAGTTCCAAACATTGCTCCTATGGCTGGAACTATCCCATTGAGATAGAAGGAGCACTTCCACATTCCACTGTTACAAATGGGAGTAAACGCTATATAGTGTCGCCACTCTCTCACCATATTACTCTGTTTGGGGCCAAGTGTCTTGCTCAGGGACACCTCAACACTTAAAGGGAATGTGACATTAAAAAAAAGGTTTTGGAATTGTTCTTGTTTTTTTTTTAGGTTTTCTAATCTCAATTGCACCCAACAAACATGAACTTTTAACATTCAGTAGAGTTTCTGTGATCTGGGGTTTTCTGGCACAAACAGGTGCTCTGATTTGCCGGCAGTAAGTGATGTAAGACCCTGCAAATCCCATATATGTCAATGGGATTTGCCAGCAGATGTCACTGTTTTGTAGCTCAAAAGGCCCCAAAAACCCCAAAGAAAACTTCAGACCACAGAAAATCCACTGAATGTTCAAAGTTCAGGATTTTTGGGTGTAATTGAGGTCATAAAACCTAAAAGAAAAAAGAAAAAGAAAAAGAAATGAAAATGAATGTCATAAAACCTTTAAGCTACTGTGGCCGCCAGGCCGGGATTCTAACCTGGGATCTTCTACAAGCGAAGATAGCCCGATCTACGGGCTTGTAGATCTGCTATTACACACAGTGTATAATCCTATAAAAAAGATTTCAATTTTAACCCATTCTGAACGGGAACCCATTTTGGTGTTAGCATCGTGTTATGCTTTAGCTATTGAAAAATAGCAGATCTACAAGCTCATAGCGCGCCACCGAGTGGCGCGCTATGAGCTTGTAGGTCTGCTATTTTTGAAAAATCGGTCAGAATGGGTTATAATCAGACCAGTGTGTGTCCAGTGGAAACCTCGTATGAATCTGATCTCAGGTCAGAATGGGTTATAATCAGACCAATGTGTGTCCAGTGGAAACCTCGTATGAATCTGATCTCAGGTCAGAATGGGTTAATCAGACCAGTGTGTGTCCAGTGGGAAACCTCGTATGAATCTGATCTCAGGTCAGAATGGGTTATAATCAGACCAGTGTGTGTCCAGTGGAAACCTGGTATGAATCTGATCTCAGGTCAGAATGGGTTTTAATCAGACCAATGTGTGTCCCAGTGGAAACCTGGTATGAATCTGATCTCAGGTCAGAATGGGTTAACACGTTGTCCTTGTCTGTCGCCCCCTACAGGAGGATGTGCGTCAGCTGGCTGCGTTGCTGCCGGCGGCCGAAGAGGAGACCGTCCTGCCCGGCGACATGGCCGCCGTGATCAGACGCCTGTGGTCCGACCGCGGCGTGCAGAGCTGCTTCAAACGCTCACGGGAGTACCAGCTGGACGACTCGGCGGCATAGTGAGTCTCTATAGGGCTGTCAATCCATTAATTAACCCATTCTGACCTGAGATCAGATTCTAAAAGTGTCTATTACATCCTGACAGTTTCATTATTAACCCATTCTGACCTGAGATCAGATTCTAAAAGTGTCTATTACATCCTGACAGTTTCATTATTAACCCATTCTGACCTGAGATCAGATTCTAAAAGTGTCTTCGATTAAAAAAAAAATAGCAGACCTACAAGCTCGTATCGCGCCACTCGGTGGCGCGATACGAGCTTGTAGATCTGCTATTTTTAAATAGCTAAAGCATAACATGATGCTGACACCAAAATGGGTGCCCGGTCAGAATGGGTTAAAATATTTAATCCGATTAATCGCATGATTGTCCATAGTTATAACTGTGATTAATCGCAAATTAATCGCATATATTTTTTTCTAAATATACCTTAAATCAGTGGTTTTCAAGATTTTTCATATCAAGGCCCATTATTTATTCTGCATTTGAGCCACGGAACCACCATTTGATGACATTTAGCCTTCCAGCCCCAAACTAAAGAACTGTATTGATGTTGGCCAATGATACCATTACGAGAGAACAGGCCATGTTGATCAAAATAACATGTTTTCTAAGTTTTCTAATTGTGTAGACTCACTGGGAGAGAGAGAGAGAGGGGGAGAGAGGCGGGGCTCACTGACTGCCTGCATTCACATGCATGCGTCTCTCAACCATTCTGTCAAACTTCACAGTGCGTTAATCGCACGTTAAAAAAAACATAGTGCTGTTAAAAGGATTGTGAGTTAACTAGTTAATAGTGCGTTAACTTTGACAGGCCTATGAGTTTCACATTATGTTCTCAAACACTGGGTCGGGACCTGTATGTGGGTCGCGGATAAATTTTTATGAGTCGCGATTAAATATCCCTTCCAATAAAAAACTATATCTAGGCCTATGAATTCTTTCAAAATATTTAACCCATTCTGACCTGAGATCAGATTCATACGAGGTTTCCACTGGACACACACACTGGTCTGATTATAACCCATTCTGACCTGAGATCAGATTCTAAAAATGTCAGTCGTTCTTCGATTTTTCAAAAATAGCAGACCTATATACAAGCTCGTAGGAGCTCCTATGAGCTTGTAGATCTGCTATTTTTCAATAGCTAAAGCATAACACGATGCCCACACCAAAATGGGTTCCCGTTCAGAATGGGTTAAGAAGTCACGCATTGTGAGCTTGTAGATCTGCTATTTCTTTTACTAGTTTGGGTCCCGGGCGAATGTGACATTTCTGTTTTGGGTCACGTACGGGCTAAAAGGTTTGGGAATTACTGCTCTATATTGTCGTAGGGTTGGGATCCGGATCCGGATCCAACATTGAGTAACCGGGATATTAGGTTCTATCACATTTGTTCTATCACACGCTGTCACAGCTGCTATGTACTGTGGAATTACAATTACAATGCAGGTGGTCTTTTCATTTAAAATTCCCGAGAGAGACCCGGAAAATAAATCCCCGTTCATTTTCATCGTAGACATTTCAGAAAGTATTTATTTAAAGACGTTTACGCCGCGGACAAAGACGACTCTTGTCGTGACAAATCATGACAACAAACACAATTCTTCGGGCTGAACAAATAAGAAGAAGACAGCAGGTTACAACACTTTTTTGTGTTGTTTTTCTCCTTTGTAATCATTTGTTTGGTCCAGAATATTGTGTTTGTTGTCATGATGTGTCACGACAAGAATGGGCTTATATAACTTATAAGGTCTTTAAATAAATACGTTTTGAAATGTCTATGTGAAAAATGCATTAGGAACAATTTCCTGGGCCTGGCGTCGGTCTTGAAAGGGGCCGGGAATTGGACATTTAATTGGAGGGAATCATTAAAATCTTAAAGGATTCCAACCCTAACCCTGTTATTGTTCCTTTAACCCTCTAACACCCGCATTAATTTCTACTTGCAAAAAATAGATTTCAACCTTACTACTACTTTGTACTACTAGGACTAAGACTAAAACATAGGACTGAGACTAAAAATGTTATAATAATTATATAATAAATGAATTAATTAATTAAAATTTTCATTTTGGGGATATCTTTCACAATAATGAATAAAACACGTTCTAGACATTCTAATGATCACAAAAAAACATATATTACAATTATTGTACCTACTTTTATTAGGGTTAAAGGTCAAAAGTCTTAGGTTAAAAAAAAAACATCACTGATGACGTTTAGGTGAAAAAAGAACAGAAAAATATAATAATAATGTAGTAATTAAATAAAAAATTAATTGTTGCTAAAAAGCAACGCTGGGTCTTAGAGGGCTAAAGAGAAAGGTAAATAGGCACTCGGGTGGCACAAGGCTAAAGTACCATTCCACAACAGTCAATGGGTTCGCCTCTACCGCGGTGAATCCAGTTTGTCAGTGTCATCTACCGCGGTGAATCCAGTCTGTCAGTGTCATCTACCGCGGTGAATCCAGTTTGTCAGTGTCATCTACCGCGGTGAATCCAGTCTGTCAGTGTCATCTACCGCGCTGAATCCAGTTTGTCAGTGTCATCTACCGCGGTGAATCCAGTTTGTCAGTGTCATCTACCGCGCTGAATCCAGTTTGTCAGTGTCATCTACCGCGGTGAATCCAGTTTGTCAGTGTCATCTACCGCGGTGAATCCAGTTTGTCAGTGTCATCTACCGCGCTGAATCCAGTCTGTCAGTGTCATCTACCGCGCTGAATCCAGTCTGTCAGTGTCATCTACCGCGGTGAATCCAGTCTGTCAGTGTCATCTACCGCGGTGAATCCAGTCTGTCAGTGTCATCTACCGCGCTGAATCCAGTCTGTCAGTGTCATCTACCGCGGTGAATCCAGTCTGTCAGTGTCATCTACCGCGCTGAATCCAGTCTGTCAGTGTCATCTACCGCGGTGAATCCAGTTTGTCAGTGTCATCTACCGCGCTGAATCCAGTTTGTCAGTGTCATCTACCGCGGTGAATCCAGTTTGTCAGTGTCATCTACCGCGGTGAATCCAGTTTGTCAGTGTCATCTACCGCGGTGAATCCAGTTTGTCAGTGTCATCTACCGCGCTGAATCCAGTTTGTCAGTGTCATCTACCGCGGTGAATCCAGTTTGTCAGTGTCATCTACCGCGGTGAATCCAGTCTGTCAGTGTCATCTACCGCGGTGAATCCAGTTTGTCAGTGTCATCTACCGCGCTGAATCCAGTTTGTCAGTGTCATCTACCGCGGTGAATCCAGTCTGTCAGTGTCATCTACCGCGGTGAATCCAGTCTGTCAGTGTCATCTACCGCGGTGAATCCAGTTTGTCAGTGTCATCTACCGCGGTGAATCCAGTTTGTCAGTGTCATCTACCGCGGTGAATCCAGTTTGTCAGTGTCATCTACCGCGGTGAATCCAGTTTGTCAGTGTCATCTACCGCGCTGAATCCAGTTTGTCAGTGTCATCTACCGCGGTGAATCCAGTTTGTCAGTGTCATCTACCGCGGTGAATCCAGTTTGTCAGTGTCATCTACCGCGCTGAATCCAGTCTGTCAGTGTCATCTACCGCGGTGAATCCAGTTTGTCAGTGTCATCTACCGCGGTGAATCCAGTCTGTCAGTGTCATCTACCGCGGTGAATCCAGTCTGTCAGTGTCATCTACCGCGCTGAATCCAGTTTGTCAGTGTCATCTACCGCGGTGAATCCAGTTTGTCAGTGTCATCTACCGCGGTGAATCCAGTTTGTCAGTGTCCATAAGAACATCTACCGCGGTGAATCCAGTCTGTCAGTGTCATCTACCGCGCTGAATCCAGTTTGTCAGTGTCATCTACCGCGGTGAATCCAGTTTGTCAGTGTCATCTACCGCGCTGAATCCAGTTTGTCAGTGTCATCTACCGCGGTGAATCCAGTCTGTCAGTGTCATCTACCGCGGTGAATCCAGCTTGTCAGTGTCATCTACCGCGGTGAATCCAGTTTGTCAGTGTCATCTACCGCGCTGAATCCAGTTTGTCAGTGTCATCTACCGCGCTGAATCCAGTCTGTCAGTGTCATCTACCGCGGTGAATCCAGTTTGTCAGTGTCATCTACCGCGGTGAATCCAGCTTGTCAGTGTCATCTACCGCGGTGAATCCAGTTTGTCAGTGTCATCTACCGCGCTGAATCCAGTTTGTCAGTGTCATCTACCGCGGTGAATCCAGTCTGTCAGTGTCATCTACCGCGGTGAATCCAGTTTGTCAGTGTCATCTACCGCGGTGAATCCAGTCTGTCAGTGTCATCTACCGCGGTGAATCCAGCTTGTCAGTGTCATCTACCGCGCTGAATCCAGTTTGTCAGTGTCATCTACCGCGCTGAATCCAGTTTGTCAGTGTCATCTACCGCGGTGAATCCAGTTTGTCAGTGTCATCTACCGCGGTGAATCCAGTTTGTCAGTGTCATCTACCGCGGTGAATCCAGTTTGTCAGTGTCATCTACCGCGCTGAATCCAGTTTGTCAGTGTCATCTACCGCGGTGAATCCAGTTTGTCAGTGTCATCTACCGCGGTGAATCCAGTTTGTCAGTGTCATCTACCGCGCTGAATCCAGTCTGTCAGTGTCATCTACCGCGGTGAATCCAGTTTGTCAGTGTCATCTACCGCGGTGAATCCAGTTTGTCAGTGTCATCTACCGCGCTGAATCCAGTTTGTCAGTGTCATCTACCGCAGTGAATCCCGTTTGTCAGTGTCCATAAGAACATATTCATCTACCGCGGTGAATCCAGTTTGTCAGTGTCCATAAGAACATATTCATCTACCGCGGTGAATCCAGTCTGTCAGTGTCCATAAGAACATATTTGTTGAACAGGAGGAGTCGGACGGAGGCATTCCCTCCTCCCGTGGGGGGCTCCTCCCTGGCAGTCGACCCAGTGGCAATTGAGCAGTAGGAGGAATTAATTGGCCCAATGAATAAATTGGTAAAGCAAAAGGGTAAATATAATTGGCTGCAAAAAAAAAAAAAAAAATCCTCTGGTCACATGAGTTTAATCTTCTCGCTTCGTTAATTTCTACTCTGACGTAAAACTGTCTCAGACTGAAAATAGATGCCATATGGCACAAATTAAGTGCCATAAGTGCCATAAATCAGTCTTCAATCAACTCTGTTTTTCGGCCCACTTCGCATGAACTTGTGTCTGCACCTTTATCTCTGCATCCACCACTCTAAATGTAAATGTAGCTAAAGGTTAACTCTAAATGTAAATGTAGCTAAAGGTTAACTCTAAATGTAAATGTAGCTATAGGTTTGTAGCTAGGTTCTAAATGTAAATGTAGCTACAGTAGGTTTGAAACCACAAAGTCAGTTGAATTGAGACAGTTCTTGTGGTTTGTTTTTGAGGGGTGCTATGTTTTTCATAGGCCCCTCCTATGCACAGCTTTGTGTGTCTGTGTGTCTGTCTGTCTGTCTGTCTGTCTGTCTGAGCATGGAATGTGCTCAGCTGACGCAGTATATTAACCCCTCCAATACATTAACCCATTCTGAACGGGCACCCATTTTGGTGTTAGCATCATGTTATGCTTTATCTATTGAAAAATAGCAGATCTACAAGCTCATATCGCGCCACCGAGTGGCGCGCTACGAGCTTGTAGGTCTGCTATTTTTGAAAAATATCGAAGAACGACTGACATTTTTAGAATCTGATCTCGGGTCAGAATGGGTTAATCAGACCAGTGTGTATCCAGTGGGAAACCTCGTTATGAATCTGATATCAGGTCAGAATGGGTTAATGTCCCTTGAGCATAGCATGAAGCATCGAGTATATCTGACTGAACTAACTCCACAAGCTACGTATCATGAAACAGAATTGAAGTCTGTCTTATAAAATAAAATGTGAAATCACAAATTGAACGGCAATATACGTATACTGAAAGATATTTCCCCCCCACTCGTTCAGCTTGTCAGTCTCTCCCTTTACATTCTTATCAGCTTGTATAATGTTGCTCATCTGCAGTGCATGTGACTGATCTAATGGTGACATCGTTGTTGCTGCATCTGTCTTAATGATGTAATCATGCTAGCGCAGCGTAGACAACAAACACATTGACTGATCATTGCTGCCTCTCGCTGGGGATTCTCTGATGCAATGACTTTAACCCTTTCTGGGCGGGAACCCCTTTTGGTGTTAAAGGACCACTTCACCACTTTTCAACCTATCTTTATATAATAGGTCCTCACTAGCCTGACCTAAGCAGAGACATTTCTGGCCTAGATGGGAGGGTCGCGCCTCAGAAATGCGCGCACCCTGATTGGATCTCATCGATCTGTCCGTCACCCCCGGCCCCTCCTCTCCCCCCTAGTGCAGCGCTACGTCACATCATTTAGAGCGACGCCCACCCGGAAGGGTTGACTTCCACTTTTAGACTGGTTCAGCCCACGGCTTTTTCCAGGCTTTCATCTTTCGCGCAGACGAAATGAAAGCCTGGGTATCGAGGCTAGGTCCTCACTAATAATCATGAAAAGAATGGTGGAATTTCTTTCTACTCGGTCTGTGTCTCATAGGAGGGCTGTGGGCAGTTCAGGAACCGTCTTCCAGTGACATCATCGATGGGGAATACAAGCTAATAGAAACTGCAGGCTTTCTAGTCCTGAAAAGTTGCAATGGGAAAATGGAAGCCATCGTTAAAAATCGAAATATTTTTGTAAAAGAATCTTGTTTAAAAAAAATCATCTGCCTAATGATGATGTCACTGGAAGACGGTTTCTAATCTGCCCACAGCCGTCCTATGAGACACAGACTGAGTAGAAAATAATCGTGCCATTTTTTCATGATTATTAGTGAGGACCTATTATAGGTTGAAAAGTGTTGAAGTGGTCCTTTAACATCATGTTATGCTTTAGCTATTGAAAAATAGCAGATCTACAAGCTCATAGCGCGCCACCGAGTGGCGCGCTATGAGCTTGTAGGTCTGCTATTTTTGAAAAATCGAAGAACGACTGACATAGAAACATGGCTTTTTCAGAAAACTGGGTATAGAAGACATTTTTAGAATCTGATCTCAGGTCAGAATGGGTTAAAGAACTGACATCAGCAGTGACGATAATAAAGCTCTGTCCTCACAATGCGGTAAAGGATTTCTCATGGACAGCTTAAGATAAAGATACGATAAACCTTTATTAAGATAAGATACGATAAACCTTTATTAAGATAAGATATGATAAACCTTTATTGATGCCCAGAGGGAAATACAGGTAGCAGTAGTAGTAGTGGCGGAAGACATACTCTGATTTTTATTTTTTATTTTTTTATGTAGAAAGAAATACTTTGATTCAGGGATAGGGATAAGGATGACTTTGAAATCGTTACTGTTGGAAATTGGAATGTCCAAAACGATATAAAAAAAGTCATCATTACCCCCTGTCAGAAGAATCAGGCTTTACACAAGCATTGCATCATCATTCAAAGTCTGAATGCTGATGTAATGCTTGTGTAATCCTAATTTACACTTTGTTTCATGGCAGTGTTGCGGTTGCGCTGTGACTGAGCTTAGTTGTAGATCTGATATTTTCACCACATGTACGCCATTGAAGATTCTAGGTTTAGTGGTAGGCGTATAGAAGCGATGTGAGAGCGGTCCTTGTGTAGTGCAGTGTTTCCCTTTGGGCCCGGGACAGTCTGGGACACAGACCCAGTTCTTTATGGGTCACTGGTACATTTTTGAGCGGTGCCTCCGCTCCATTACCGAGCTATGTCCGTCCATCCGTATGTCCGCATGTCCGTATATACATGTCCGAGCACGGAAAGCTGCAACACGGTAACTCTGTCGTTTCTCGACCGTTCCGGACGCGGGGCGGCTCGCCAGAACCAGGCCGCCGCCCCCAAGGGGGTGTTCCTGGGTTCTGGATGTTTTGCGGGGAACAGTGCACCGCTCACTTCACACAGGTGTGATTTTTATATTACTTGTAGGCTATAATTATGTTTGGGTCCGTGGTGAGACACCAAATGCATATTTTAGGGTCTTGAGCTGAAAGGTTTGGAAACCACTGTGTGTGCTCCCCATGCATTTTAATTGCTTCGTTGCATGTATTGAATGGAATGGTTGACAGCTACTTGAATGACATGGAGAGGATCGGCAGGGCAGACTACGTCCCCACCGAGCAGGACGTGCTGAGGACCCGCGTGAAGACCACGGGCATCGTGGAGACACATTTCACCTTCAAGGAACTGCACTTCAAGTAAGCATTCATAGTTCATATACCAGTGTTGTTTTCGTCGACTAAAACTACTAGGACGAAAAATGTTCGTCGACTACCTTTTTTCACTGACGAAAACTAAATGGAAACTAAGCTATGATGACTGAAACTAAGACTAAATATACTGACAATTTCGTCGACAAATAAAAACTAGACTAAAATCTTAGGAAAGGACTAGTGGACAAGAGATCCAGTATAAGTCATTTTACACTTGTTTGCATGCTGAAAATAGCAGATCTACAAGCCCAAAACGCGTCGCTACGACGCGTTGTGGGCTTGTAGATCTGCTATTTTCAGCATATGTAAAATCTGCCATTACGACGGCATCAAGGCCCGTCAAAATGCATTTTAGTCGACTAAATCAACTGTAGATTTAGTCGACTAAAATCTCATGACATTTAGTCGACTGAAACTAGACTACAACACTAAAACATTCCGGGTGACTAAAATGTGACTAAAACTAAATTAACACTATTCCAAAGGCTATGACTAAAACTAAAATAGAAACTTGCTGCCAAAAACAACACTGATTCATACAAACTGAAATGCTTGTTTTTTACTATAGCGACTTTTTCTGGATCAGGGCCCATTCAGCACTCCACTGAAGGCCAACCCATCTGACCACTTCGTTTTGGAATACTAATTAAGTTAAAAACTAAATGTAGGAAGAAAAATAAAATAAAAATAAAATGGGTCCCAACCCAGTGTTTGGGAACCATTGTTCTATCTAGACTAGGGCTGTCAATCGATTAAAATATTTAATCTGATTAATCGCATGATCGTCCATAGTTAACTGTGATTAATCGCAAATTAATCGCATATTTTTTATCTGTTCTAAATATACCTTAAATCACTGGTTTTCAAGATCTTTCTTATCAAGGCCCATTATTTATTCTGCATTTGAGCCACGGAACCACCATTTGATGACATTTAGCCTTCCAGACCCAAACTAAAGAACTGTATTGATGTTGGCCAATGGTACCATTACGAGAGATAACAGGCCATGTTGATCAAAATAACATGTTTTCTAATTGTGTAGACTTAAATTAACTTAAGTAATGCAGCTGTATAACAATTATTCAACTCTTCAGTGTAAAATTGCCATGCGTCTCTCAACCATTCTGTCAAACTTCACAGTGCGTTAATGGCGCGTCAAAAAAAATAGTGCCGTTAAAAGGATTGTGAGTTAACTAGTCAATAGTGCGTTAACTTTGACAGCCCTAATCTAGACAATTAGCGGTTTCATAATTTCCCAGCGACGAAAACATACCCGCTATTATTTTGGACGTGGTTTTGAAAGTGAGGGCTTTGCCAGAGATAATACAAAACAATCCCCCCCAGAAGCCAATATTTTAGTTAAAAATGTTCGCTCTGAAATATATAATCAAAGATTTGCGCCGCATTTTCACGACTTTTCAAAAATAGCAGACCTACAAGCTCGTAGCGCGCCACCGAGTGGCGCGCTACGAGCTTGTAGGTCTGCTATTTTTCAATAGCTAAAGCATAACATGATGCTAACACCAAAAGGGGTTACATTCACTCAAGTATGCTATTCAAGTCCAATTTAGGATTTTTCTGTGTTTCTGTCATTCAAATAATTCTATTCCATTACATATGAGAGGCAGATATTGCACTTGCACTACGATGTTGTACTTGAACTACAATCATTTGAAAACTTTAGTTTCTTTGCAGATTTAGATTATTAATACAAAACATACAGTACGTTAACCACTTATACCCTATTTTATCTACAGCTCACAACATTTTGCATAGTATAGTATATTAGTAGTATATTTAAAATATTAAAATATAGTATATATAGTATAGTATATTTTACTTTAAAGGTATATTCAGTGATTTCACTCAAAAAACCCTAGGTTTCGTTTTTGGCTGGGACCCAAAGTCTTTCGTCCAATCAGGATAGAGAGTAAAAAACGAAACCTAAGGTTTTTTTTACCCCCAGGGGTTAACTGGGGACAGGGAGGAACTCCTTATATGGTCAGCACACTCTATAGTAGGGAGGATTATCACAACAAAACAAAAAAATTGAATTAAGTGAAATCACTGAATATACCTTTAAGTATATTTTTGATGCCAATACTTTTTTGCACTTTTACTCAAGATTTTTGATTTGATTATATGCAGGACTTTTAACTTGTATAATTGTGGTATTTCTACACTAAAAAGATCGAAGGAGTTATTCCACAACTGTTTTGCAGAAACCTGACATTAGCACTGCATAGAGTTGTCCTGAAGAGTTCACGACATGCAGGGCGTGTTTTCTACACAGCAAAGGACTGTTTGTTGTTGTTTTCTACACAGCGAAGGACTGTTTGTTGTTGTTTTCTACACAGCGGAGGACTGTTTGTTGTTTTGTTGTTTTCTACACAGCGAAGGACTGTTTGCTGTTTTGTTGTTTTCTACACAGCGAAGGACTGTTTGTTGTTGTTTTCTACACAGCGAAGGACTGTTTGTTGTTGTTGTTTTCTACACAGCGAAGGACTGTTTGTTGTTGTTTTCTACACAGCGAAGGACTGTTTGTTGTTGTTTTCTACACAGCGAAGGACTGTTTGTTGTTGTTGTTTTCTACACAGCGAAGGACTGTTTGTTGTTGTTTTCTACACAGCGAAGGACTGTTTGTTGTTGTTGTTTTCTACACAGCGAAGGACTGTTTGTTGTTGTTGTTTTCTACACAGCGAAGGACTGTTTGTTGTTGTTTTCTACACAGCGAAGGACTGTTTGTTGTTGTTTTCTACACAGCGAAGGACTGTTGTTGTTTTGTTGTTTTCTACACAGCGAAGGACTGTTTGTTGTTGTTTTCTACACAGCGAAGGACTGTTTGTTGTTTTGTTGTTTTCTACACAGCGAAGGACTGTTTGTTGTTGTTTTCTACACAGCGAAGGACTGTTTGTTGTTGTTTTCTACACAGCGAAGGACTGTTTGTTGTTGTTGTTTTCTACACAGCGAAGGACTGTTTGTTGTTGTTTTCTACACAGCGAAGGACTGTTTGTTGTTGTTTTCTACACAGCGAAGGACTGTTTGTTGTTGTTGTTTTCTACACAGCGAAGGACTGTTTGTTGTTGTTTTCTACACAGCGAAGGACTGTTTGTTGTTGTTGTTTTCTACACAGCGAAGGACTGTTTGTTGTTGTTTTCTACACAGCGAAGGACTGTTTGTTGTTGTTGTTTTCTACACAGCGAAGGACTGTTTGTTGTTGTTTTCTACACAGCGAAGGACTGTTTGTTGTTGTTGTTTTCTACACAGCGAAGGACTGTTTGTTGTTTTGTTGTTTTCTACACAGCGAAGGACTGTTTGTTGTTTTGTTGTTTTCTACACAGCAAAGGACTGTTTGTTGTTGTTTTCTACACAGCGAAGGACTGTTTGTTGTTTTGTTGTTTTCTACACAGCGAAGGACTGTTTGTTGTTGTTTTCTACACAGCGAAGGACTGTTTGTTGTTGTTTTCTACACAGTGAAGGACTGTTTGTTGTTGTTGTTTTCTACACAGCGAAGGACTGTTTGTTGTTGTTTTCTACACAGCGAAGGACTGTTTGTTGTTGTTTTCTACACAGCGAAGGACTGTTTGTTGTTGTTGTTTTCTACACAGCGAAGGACTGTTTGTTGTTGTTGTTTTCTACACAGCGAAGGACTGTTTGTTGTTGTTTTCTACACAGCGAAGGACTGTTTGTTGTTGTTTTCTACACAGCGAAGGACTGTTTGTTGTTGTTTTCTACACAGCGAAGGACTGTTGTTGTTTTGTTGTTTTCTACACAGCGAAGGACTGTTTGTTGTTGTTTTCTACACAGCGAAGGACTGTTTGTTGTTGTTTTCTACACAGCGAAGGACTGTTTGCTGTTTCGTTGTTTTCTACACAGCGAAGGACTGTTTGTTGTTGTTTTCTACACAGCGAAGGACTGTTTGTTGTTGTTGTTTTCTACACAGCGAAGGACTGTTTGTTGTTGTTGTTTTCTACACAGCGAAGGACTGTTTGTTGTTGTTTTCTACACAGCGAAGGACTGTTTGTTGTTGTTTTCTACACAGCGAAGGACTGTTTGTTGTTGTTGTTTTCTACACAGCGAAGGACTGTTTGTTGTTGTTTTCTACACAGCGAAGGACTGTTTGTTGTTGTTGTTTTCTACACAGCGAAGGACTGTTTGTTGTTGTTGTTTTCTACACAGCGAAGGACTGTTTGTTGTTGTTTTCTACACAGCGAAGGACTGTTTGTTGTTGTTTTCTACACAGCGAAGGACTGTTGTTGTTTTGTTGTTTTCTACACAGCGAAGGACTGTTTGTTGTTGTTTTCTACACAGCGAAGGACTGTTTGTTGTTGTTTTCTACACAGCGAAGGACTGTTTGTTGTTTTGTTGTTTTCTACACAGCGAAGGACTGTTTGTTGTTGTTTTCTACACAGCGAAGGACTGTTTGTTGTTTTGTTGTTTTCTACACAGCAAAGGACTGTTTGTTGTTTTGTTGTTTTCTACACAGCAAAGGACTGTTTGTTGTTGTTTTCTACACAGCGAAGGACTGTTTGTTGTTGTTTTCTACACAGCGAAGGACTGTTTGTTGTTGTTGTTTTCTACACAGCGAAGGACTGTTTGTTGTTGTTTTCTACACAGCGAAGGACTGTTTGTTGTTGTTGTTTTCTACACAGCGAAGGACTGTTTGTTGTTGTTTTCTACACAGCGAAGGACTGTTTGTTGTTGTTGTTTTCTACACAGCGAAGGACTGTTTGTTGTTTTGTTGTTTTCTACACAGCGAAGGACTGTTTGTTGTTTTGTTGTTTTCTACACAGCAAAGGACTGTTTGTTGTTGTTTTCTACACAGCGAAGGACTGTTTGTTGTTTTGTTGTTTTGTACACAGCGAAGGACTGTTTGTTGTTTTGTTGTTTTCTACACAGCGAAGGACTGTTTGTTGTTGTTTTCTACACAGCGAAGGACTGTTTGTTGTTGTTTTCTACACAGCGAAGGACTGTTTGTTGTTGTTGTTTTCTACACAGCGAAGGACTGTTTGTTGTTGTTTTCTACACAGCGAAGGACTGTTTGTTGTTGTTGTTTTCTACACAGCGAAGGACTGTTTGTTGTTGTTTTCTACACAGCGAAGGACTGTTTGTTGTTGTTGTTTTCTACACAGCGAAGGACTGTTTGTTGTTGTTGTTTTCTACACAGCGAAGGACTGTTTGTTGTTGTTTTCTACACAGCGAAGGACTGTTTGTTGTTGTTTTCTACACAGCGAAGGACTGTTTGTTGTTGTTTTCTACACAGCGAAGGACTGTTGTTTTTTTGTTGTTTTCTACACAGCGAAGGACTGTTTGTTGTTGTTTTCTACACAGCGAAGGACTGTTTGTTGTTGTTTTCTACACAGCGAAGGACTGTTGTTGTTTTGTTGTTTTCTACACAGCGAAGGACTGTTTGTTGTTGTTTTCTACACAGCGAAGGACTGTTTGTAGTTTTGTTGTTTTCTACACAGCGAAGGACTGTTTGTTGTTGTTTTCTACACAGCGAAGGACTGTTTGTTGTTTTGTTGTTTTCTACACAGCAAAGGACTGTTTGTTGTTTTGTTGTTTTCTACACAGCAAAGGACTGTTTGTTGTTGTTTTCTACACAGCGAAGG
This sequence comes from Protomyctophum parallelum, assembly GCF_964188405.1. NCBI lineage: Eukaryota > Metazoa > Chordata > Actinopteri > Myctophiformes > Myctophidae > Protomyctophum > Protomyctophum parallelum. Next base: position 52,372,508 of record NC_139703.1, on the reverse strand, counting down.
ACTGTTTGTTGTTGTTTTCTACACAGCGAAGGACTGTTTGTTGTTGTTGTTTTCTACACAGCGAAGGACTGTTTGTTGTTGTTTTCTACACAGCGAAGGACTGTTTGTTGTTGTTGTTTTCTACACAGCGAAGGACTGTTTGTTGTTGTTTTCTACACAGCGAAGGACTGTTTGTTGTTGTTGTTTTCTACACAGCGAAGGACTGTTTGTTGTTTTGTTGTTTTCTACACAGCGAAGGACTGTTTGTTGTTTTGTTGTTTTCTACACAGCAAAGGACTGTTTGTTGTTGTTTTCTACACAGCGAAGGACTGTTTGTTGTTTTGTTGTTTTCTACACAGCGAAGGACTGTTTGTTGTTTTGTTGTTTTCTACACAGCGAAGGACTGTTTGTTGTTGTTTTCTACACAGCGAAGGACTGTTTGTTGTTGTTTTCTACACAGCGAAGGACTGTTTGTTGTTGTTGTTTTCTACACAGCGAAGGACTGTTTGTTGTTGTTTTCTACACAGCAAGGACTGTTTGTTGTTGTTTTCTACACAGCGAAGGACTGTTGTTGTTTTGTTGTTTTCTACACAGCGAAGGACTGTTTGTTGTTGTTTTCTACACAGCGAAGGACTGTTTGTTGTTGTTTTCTTCACAGCGAAGGACTGTTTGTTGTTGTTTTCTACACAGCGAAGGACTGTTTGTTGTTTTGTTGTTTTCTACACAGCGAAGGACTGTTTGTTGTTGTTTTCTACACAGCAAAGGACTGTTTGTTGTTGTTTTCTACACAGCGAAGGACTGTTGTTGTTTTGTTGTTTTCTACACAGCGAAGGACTGTTTGTTGTTGTTTTCTACACAGCGAAGGACTGTTTGTTGTTGTTTTCTACACAGCGAAGGACTGTTTGTTGTTTTGTTGTTTTCTACACAGCGAAGGACTGTTTGTTGTTGTTTTCTACACAGCGAAGGACTGTTTGTTGTTGTTTTCTACACAGCGAAGGACTGTTTGTTGTTTTGTTGTTTTGTTGTTTTCTACACAGCAAAGGACTGTTTGTTTTGTTGTTTTCTACACAGCGAAGGACTGTTGTTGTTTTGTTGTTTTCTACACAGCGAAGGACTGTTTGTTGTTTTGTTGTTTTCTACACAGCGAAGGACTGTTTGTTGTTGTTTTCTACACAGCGAAGGACTGTTTGTTGTTTTGTTGTTTTCTACACAGCAAAGGACTGTTTGTTGTTTTGTTGTTTTCTACACAGCGAAGGACTGTTTGTTGTTGTTGTTTTCTACACAGCGAAGGACTGTTTGTTGTTGTTTTCTACACAGCAAAGGACTGTTTGTTGTTCACGACATGCCGGGCGTGTTTTCTACACAGCAAAGGACTGTTTGTTGTTGTTTTCTACACAGCGAATGACTGTTTGTTGTTTTGTTGTTTTCTACACAGCGAATAAGGACTGTTTGTTGTTGACGTATAAAAGGCTTCCATCATGCATGGCCACCAGACTGTGACTCGCTCTGCACAAGCTTAGCAGCAGCCTGGTCAGACAGGCTTGCCTTGTGGTGCCTTATAGCAGCCTGGTCAGACAGGCTTGCCTTGTGGTGCCTTATAGCAGCCTGGTCAGACAGGCTTGCCTTGTGGTGCCTTATAGCAGCCTGGTCAGACAGGCTTGCCTTGTGGTGCCTTATAGCAGCCTGGTCAGACAGGCTTGCTTTGCAGTGCCTTAAGCCCTTGTTGACAGACACGCGTAAATCGCCTAAAGCTGCTTTGAGTTGAATTATTTTCAATTTGGGGCATCCAGGGCAGTGTTGTTTTTGGGCAGCACATTTCTATTTTAGTTTTAGTCTTAGTCTCTTGAATAGTGTTCATTTAGTTTTAGTCACATTTTAGTCACCCGGAATGTTTTAGTGTTAGTCTAGTTTTAGTCGACTAAATGTCATAAGATTTTAGTCGACTAAATCTACAGGTGATTTAGTCGACTAAAATGTATTTTGGCGGGCCTTGATGCCGTCATGACTGTTTTTACACTTGTTGAAAATAGCCGATCTACAAGCTCACAACGCGTCGCAACGCGACGCGTTGTGAGCTTGTAGATCTATGCTATGCTATGCATAGATCTATGCTATGCTATTTTCAGCATGCAACCAAGTGTAAAATGACTTATACTGGATCTCTTGTCCACTAGTCCCGTCCTAACATTTTAGTCTAGTTTTTATTTGTTGACGAAATTGTCAGTATATTTAGTCTTATTTTAAGTCATCATAGATAGTTTTAGTCGACGAAAACGACACTGATCCAGGGTGCCACTGCACGCGTACATAGGGGGCGGGGCAGGGTGTCTGATTGGGCACACTCCATCCTAATCTTATTCTGACGTCCAGGCATTTACAGAGATTGATCCTGCCATATAGTTAAACATTAAAGGTGTTTACTTTAGTAATAATAATAGATCCCAGCTGACATTTTTAACCCATTCTGACCTGAGATCAGATTCTAAAAATGTCTTCTACATGCTGACAGTTTTCTGATCTGACCCGAGATCAGATTCAAAAAATGTCTTCCATGTCAGTCGCTCTTCGATTTTTCAAAAATAGCAGACCTACAAGCTCGTATCGCGCCACCGAGTGGCGCGATATGAGCTTGTAGGTCTGCTATTTTTGAAAAAAATCGAAGGGTCAGAATGGGTTAACCTTTATATTTTCCTCCATCCCCCCCCATGGCAGGATGTTTGATGTGGGTGGTCAGCGTTCAGAGAGGAAGAAGTGGATCCACTGTTTTGAAGGGGTCACCGCCATTATCTTCTGTGTTGCCCTGAGCGCGTACGACTTGATGCTGGCCGAAGACGAGGAGATGGTAAGGAATCAGTGTGTGTGTGTGTGTGTGTGTGTGTGTGTGTGTGTGTGTGTGTGTGTGTGTGTGTGTGTGTGTGTGTGTGTGTGTGTGTGTGAAGATGAGGAGATGGTAAGGAATCAGTGTGTGTGTGTGTGTGTGTGTGTGTGTGTGTGTGTGTGTGTGTGTGTGTGTGAAGATGAGGAGATGGTAAGGAATCAGTGTGTGTGTGTGTGTGTGTGTGTGTGTGTGTGTGTGTGTGTGTGTGTGTGTGTGTGTGTGTGTGTGTGTGTGTGTGAAGATGAGGAGATGGTAAGGAATCAGTGTGTGTGTGTGTGTGTGTGTGTGTGTGTGTGTGTGTGTGTGTGTGTGTGTGTGTGTGTGTGTGTGTGTGAAGATGAGGAGATGGTAAGGAATCAGTGTGTGTGTGTGTGTGTGTGTGTGTGTGTGTGTGTGTGTGTGTGTGTGTGTGTGTGTGTGTGTGTGTGTGTGTGTGTGTGTGTGTGTGTGTGTGTGTGTGTGTGTGTGTGTGTGAAGATGAAGAGATGGTAAGGAATCAGTGTGTGTGTGTGTGTGTGTGTGTGTGTGTGTGTGTGTGTGTGTGTGTGTGTGTGTGTGTGTGTGTGTGTGTGTGTGAAGATGAGGAGATGGTAAGGAATCGGTGTGTGTGTGTGTGTGTGTGTGTGTGTGTGTGTGTGTGTGTGTGTGTGTGTGTGTGTGTGTGTGTGTGTGTGTGTGTGTGTGTGTGTGTGTGTGTGTGCGTGCAGAGGCGAATACTTCTTATAACTGTCCTGATAGCCAGTTATTCAACACAGCCACACTAGCCAACAACAGAATAAAAAGGAATTTTGAGAACCGAACGGATGATCTTCTAAAATATTATAAAATTATATCGGCCTACAGAAAAAACAAAAACCTTAAACATTATCTAGTACACAGCAAGCTAAAAGAAATCAACACACCAGCACGCCAGGGACCAGAATACTTCAAACCCAAACAATTAGTCAAAAATGGAACTACAAAACGCGTGTTAGAGATTAAACAACGAATAACAACCAGAACCAGCAACTGCATTTACTTAATCACATGTGAAAAATGTGGTTTACAATATGTCGGAGAAACGGGTAAAACAATAGGTACAAGGCTGGGACAACACAGATACAATATTAACAATGCAAAAAAGACAACCATAAGGTTGGTTCAACATTTCATGCATTGAAGCTCTAAAATGCGCTGGACTTCAACACAATCCCAACTGGACAGTTGAAAAACAGTGGATTAAGAACCTCAACACGGATTTTCCTGGAGGCTTAAACATGCCTAAAATCAGATCTTGAACACAACAAAACTTAAACTCAGGATTAAACTGGAGAAATCTAAAAGTGATTGGATCAGACTTCCTTCGGATACATGGCGAATGCATTCATTCCTTGCATTGTGCCTACACATGTCGCTGTAGGCACAGTGCACTGAAGTTTACAACATGTGTAGGCACTAAGGCACAGTGCACTGAAGTTTTTTAATTCCCCCTCCATGGTTTGTTTGCCCGTAAAGGTGGAAAGGTGTGACTATACGTGACAAAAATTACAATTCTGGGAAGCCTAGGGGTGATAATGAAGCCCAGGGGTGATAATGAAGCCCAGGGGTGATAATGAAGCCTAGGGGTGCTAATGAAGCCCAGGGGTGCTAATGAAGCCCAGGGGTGCTAATGAAGCCTAGGGGTGCTAATGAAGCCCAGGGGTGATAATGAAGCCTAGGGGTGATAATGAAGCCAGGGGTGATAATGAAGCCCAGGGGTGCTAATGAAGCCCAGGGGTGCTAATGAAGCCAGGGGTGCTAATGAAGCCAGGGGTGCTAATGAAGCCCAGGGGTGATAATGAAGCCCAGGGGTGATAATGAAGCCCAGGGGTGATAATGAAGCCAGGGGTGCTAATGAAGCCCAGGGGTGCTAATGAAGCCCAGGGGTGCTAATGAAGCCAGGGGTGCTAATGAAGCCCAGGGGTGCTAATGAAGCCCAGGGGTGATAATGAAGCCCAGGGGTGATAATGAAGCCTAGGGGTGATAATGAAGCCTAGGGGTGCTAATGAAGCCCAGGGGTGATAATGAAGCCTAGGGGTGCTAATGAAGCCCAGGGGTGCTAATGAAGCCCAGGGGTGATAATGAAGCCCAGGGGTGATAATGAAGCCTAGGGGTGCTAATGAAGCCCAGGGGTGATAATGAAGCCCAGGGGTGCTAATGAAGCCCAGGGGTGATAATGAAGCCCAGGGGTGCTAATGAAGCCAGGGGTGCTAATGAAGCCAGGGGTGCTAATGAAGCCTAGGGGTGCTAATGAAGCCCAGGGGTGCTAATGAAGCCAGGGGTGCTAATGAAGCCTAGGGGTGCTAATGAAGCCAGGGGTGCTAATGAAGCCAGGGGTGCTAATGAAGCCCAGGGGTGCTAATGAAGCCCAGGGGTGCTAATGAAGCCCAGGGGTGCTAATTTGTCATTTGTGTTCCTATTTTCTTCATGGGTGCTCAAGCACAGACGCACCCACGTAGTCGGCGCTGCTGTGTGTGTGTGTGTGTGTGTGTGTGTGTGTGTGTGTGTGTGTGTGTGTGTGTGTGTGTGTGTGTGTGTGTGTGTGTGTGTGTGTGTGTGTGTGTGTGTGTGTGTGTGTGTGTCCAAACTACACTGTAAAATCCATAGGGTTAATTTAACTCATACCACCCCGTACAACGTTGTGTCCGCGCCAGTAGTAACAAGCAGTAACAATCATACCACGTTCTGTTCATGTCAACTGTAGGTAGGGAGGGAGGGAGGGAGGGAGGGAGGGAGGGAGGGAGGGAGGGAGGGAGGGAGGTAGGGAGGGGAGGGAGGCGAGGGAGGTAGGGAGGGAGGGAGGGGAGGGAGGTAGGGAGGTAGGGAGGGAGGGAGGGAGGGAGGGAGGGAGGGAGGTAGGTAGGTAGGGAGGGACGGAGGGAGGGAGGGAGGGGAGGGAGGTAGGGAGGGAGGGAGGGAGGGAGGGGAGGTAGGGAGGGAGGGAGGGGGGGGAGGTAGGGAGGGAGGGAGGGAGGGGAGGGAGGTAGGGAGGTAGGGAGGGAGGGAGGGAGGGAGGGAGGGAGGTAGGTAGGGAGGGACGGAGGGAGGGAGGGAGGGGAGGGAGGTAGGGAGGTAGGGAGGGAGGGAGGGAGGGGAGGGAGGTAGGGAGGGAGGGAGGGAGGGAGGGAGGGAGGGAGGTAGGTAGGTAGGGAGGTAGGTAGGGAGGGAGGGAGGGGAGGGAGGTAGGGAGGTAGGGAGGGAGGGAGGGAGGGAGGTAGGGAGGGAGGGAGGGAGGGAGGGAGGTAGGTAGGGAGGTAGGGAGGGAGGGAGGGAGGTAGGGAGGTAGGGAGGGAGGGAGGGAGGGAGGGAGGGAGGGAGGTAGGGAGGGAGGGAGGGAGGTAGGTAGGGAGGTAGGGAGGGAGGTAGGGAGGGAGGGAGGGAGGGAGGGAGGTAGGGAGGGAGGTAAGGAGGGAGGGAGGGTTGTAGGGAGGGAGGGAGGGTTGTAGGGAGGGAGGGAGGGAGGGAGGGAGGTAGGGAGGGAGGGAGGGAGGGAGGGAGGGAGGGAGGGAGGTAGGGAGGTAGGGAGGGAGGTAGGGAGGGAGGTAGGGAGGGGAGGGAGGGAGGGAGGGAGGGAGGGAGGGAGGTAGGTAGGGAGGGAGGGAGGGAGGGAGGGAGGGAGGGAGGGAGGGAGGGGGGAGGGGAGGGGAGGGAGGGAGGGAGGGAGGGAGGTAGGGAGGGAGGGGGGGGGGGGGGAGGGAGGGAGGGAGGGAGGGAGGTAGGTAGGTAGGTAGGGAGGGAGGGGGGGGGGGGGGAGGGAGGGAGGGAGGGAGGGAGGGAGGGAGGGAGGGAGGGGAGGGGAGGGGAGGGAGGGAGGGAGGGAGGGAGGGAGGGAGGGAGGTAGGTAGGTAGGGAGGGAGGGAGGGAGGGAGGGAGGGAGGGAGGGAGGGAGGGAGGGAGGGAGGTAGGGAGGGAGGGAGGGAGGGACGGAGGTAGGGAGGTAGGTAGGGAGGTAGGGAGGGAGGGAGGGAGGGAGGGAGGGAGGGAGGTAGGTAGGTAGGGAGGGAGGGAGGGAGGGAGGGAGGGAGGTAGGTAGGGAGGGAGGGAGGGAGGGAGGGAGGGAGGGAGGTAGGTAGGGAGGGAGGGAGGGAGGGAGGGAGGTAGGGAGGTAGGGAGGTAGGTAGGGAGGGAGGGAGGTAGGGAGGTAGGGAGGTAGGTAGGTAGGTAGGTAGGTAGGTAGGGAGGGAGGGAGGGAGGGAGGTAGGTAGGGAGGGAGGGAGGGAGGGAGGGAGGGAGGGAGGGAGGTAGGTAGGTAGGTAGGGAGGGAGGGAGGGAGGTAGGGAGGGAGGGAGGGAGGGAGGTAGGGAGGGAGGGAGGGAGGGAGGTAGGGGGATAGGTAGGTAGGTAGGGAGGGAGGGAGGGAGGTAGGTAGGTAGGGAGGTAGGTAGGTAGGTAGGTAGGTAGGTAGGTAGGGAGGGAGGGAGGGAGGGAGGTAGGGAGGTAGGTAGGTAGGTAGGTAGGTAGGTAGGTAGGTAGGTAGGTAGGTAGGTAGGTAGGTAGGGAGGGAGGGAGGGAGGGAGGTAGGGGGATAGGTAGGTAGGGAGGGAGGGAGGGAGGTAGGGAGGTAGGGAGGTAGGTAGGTAGGTAGGTAGGTAGGGAGGGAGGGAGGGAGGTAGGGAGGTAGGGAGGTAGGTAGGTAGGGAGGTAGGTAGGTAGGTAGGTAGGTAGGGAGGGAGGGAGGGAGGGAGGGAGGGAGGGAGGGAGGTAGGGAGGTAGGTAGGTAGGTAGGGAGGGAGGTAGGGAGGTAGGGAGGTAGGTAGGTAGGTAGGTAGGTAGGGAGGGAGGGAGGGAGGGAGGGAGGGAGGGAGGTAGGGAGGTAGGTAGGTAGGTAGGTAGGTAGGGAGGGAGGGAGGGAGGGAGGTAGGGAGGGAGGTAGGTAGGTAGGTAGGTAGGTAGGTAGGGAGGGAGGGAGGTAGGGAGGTAGGGAGGTAGGTAGGTAGGTAGGTAGGTAGGTAGGGAGGGAGGGAGGGAGGGAGGGAGGGAGGGAGGGAGGGAGGTAGGGAGGTAGGTAGGTAGGTAGGTAGGTAGGTAGGTAGGGAGGGAGGGAGGGAGGGAGGTAGGGGGATAGGTAGGTAGGGAGGGAGGGAGGGAGGGAGGGAGGTAGGTAGGTACGGTAGGGTGTTTGCATTCATGAACATGTGTACCTAAAGTGCCCACTGAGTGTACTCGCTGAGACATTAATGATGCTAAAGAACAAACTGTGCCAGTTTGGCATTTAAATATAGAACAACACTGACAGCTTGTGGCCAATGTTGGAACTTTAGTTACTTTATGTTGGCTCCAATCTTGGAACCCATTGGCTAAAACAAAGGAAAGGACAGTGCCCTCTTTTCCTTTGAGTTGACAGTCTGTCCAGACAGACTATGGTGGGTCTAACACCTGGTTCTCAGGGGTCCGAATGGGCCCTTAAGGCCCTGTTAACCCATTCTGAAAGGGAACCCATTTTGGTCTCAGCATTATGTTATGCTTTAGCTATTGAAAAATAGCAGATCTACAAGCTCATAGCGCGCCACCGAGTGGCGCGCTACGAGCTTGTAGGTCTGCTATTTTTTTTAAATCGAAGAGCGACTGACGTAGAAGACATTTTTTAGAATCTGATCTCAGGTCAGAATGGAAAACTGTCAGGATGTAGAAGACATTTTTAGAATCTGATCTCAGGTCAGAATGGAAAACTGTCAGGATGTAGAAGACATTTTTTAGAATCTGATCTCAGGTCAGAATGAAAACTGTCAGGATGTAGAAGACATTTTTTAGAATCTGATCTCAGGTCAGAATGAAAACTGTCAGGATGTAGAAGACATTTTTTAGAATCTGATCTCAGGTCAGAATGAAAAACTGTCAGGATGTAGAAGACATTTTTAGAATCTGATCTCAGGTCAGAATGAAAACTGTCAGGATGTAGAAGACATTTTTTTTAATCTGATCTCAGGTCAGAATGGAAAACTGTCAGGATGTAGAAGACATTTTTTAGAATCTGATCTCAGGTCAGAATGAAAACTGTCAGGATGTAGAAGACATTGTTTTTAATCTGATCTCAGGTCAGAATGGAAAACTGTCAGGATGTAAAAGACATTTTTTAGAATCTGATCTCAGGTCAGAATGGAAAACTGTCAGGATGTAGAAGACATTTTTTAGAATCTGATCTCAGGTCAGAATGGAAAACTGTCAGGATGTAGAAGACATTGTTTTTAATCTGATCTCAGGTCAGAATGAAAACTGTCAGGATGTAGAAGACATTGTTTTTAATCTGATCTCAGGTCAGAATGGAAAACTGTCAGGATGTAAAAGACATTTTTTAGAATCTGATCTCAGGTCAGAATGGAAAACTGTCAGGATGTAGAAGACATTTTTTAGAATCTGATCTCAGGCCAGAATGGAAAACTGTCAGGATGTAGAAGACATTTTTTAGAATCTGATCTCAGGTCAGAATGGAAAACTGTCAGGATGTAGAAGACATTTTTTAGAATCTGATCTCAGGTCAGAATGGAAAACTGTCAGGATGTAGAAGACATTTTTTAGAATCTGATCTCAGGTCAGAATGGAAAACTGTCAGGATGTAGAAGACATTTTTTAGAATCTGATCTCAGGTCAGAATGGAAAACTGTCAGGATGTAGAAGACATTTTTTGAATCTGATCTCAGGTCAGAATGGAAAACTGTCAGGATGTAGAAGACATTTTTAGAATCTGATCTCAGGTCAGAATGAAAACTGTCAGGATGTAGAAGACATTTTTAGAATCTGATCTCAGGTCAGAATGAAAACTGTCAGGATGTAGAAGACATTTTTAGAATCTGATCTCAGGTCAGAATGAAAACTGTCAGGATGTAGAAGACATTTTTAGAATCTGATCTCAGGTCAGAATGAAAACTGTCAGGATGTAGAAGACATTTTTAGAATCTGATCTCAGGTCAGAATGAAAACTGTCAGGATGTAGAAGACATTTTTAGAATCTGATCTCAGGTCAGAATGGAAAACTGTCAGGATGTAGAAGACATTTTTTAGAATCTGATCTCAGGTCAGAATGAAAACTGTCAGGATGTAGAAGACATTTTTAGAATCTGATCTCAGGTCAGAATGGAAAACTGTCAGGATGTAGAAGACATTTTTTAGAATCTGATCTCAGGTCAGAATGGAAAACTGTCAGGATGTAGAAGACATTTTTTAGAATCTGATCTCAGGTCAGAATGAAAACTGTCAGGATGTAGAAGACATTGTTTTTAATCTGATCTCAGGTCAGAATGGAAAACTGTCAGGATGTAAAAGACATTTTTTTTAATCTGATCTCAGGTCAGAATGGAAAACTGTCAGGATGTAGAAGACATTTTTAGAATCTGATCTCAGGCCAGAATGGAAAACTGTCAGGATGTAGAAGACATTTTTTAGAATCTGATCTCAGGTCAGAATGGAAAACTGTCAGGATGTAGAAGACATTTTTTAGAATCTGATCTCAGGTCAGAATGGAAAACTGTCAGGATGTAGAAGACATTTTTTAGAATCTGATCTCAGGTCAGAATGGAAAACTGTCAGGATGTAGAAGACATTTTTAGAATCTGATCTCAGGTCAGAATGGAAAACTGTCAGGATGTAGAAGACATTTTTTAGAATCTGATCTCAGGTCAGAATGAAAACTGTCAGGATGTAGAAGACATTTTTAGAATCTGATCTCAGGTCAGAATGAAAACTGTCAGGATGTAGAAGACATTTTTAGAATCTGATCTCAGGTCAGAATGGAAAACTGTCAGGATGTAGAAGACATTTTTTAGAATCTGATCTCAGGTCAGAATGAAAACTGTCAGGATGTAGAAGACATTTTTAGAATCTGATCTCAGGTCAGAATGGAAAACTGTCAGGATGTAGAAGACATTTTTTAGAATCTGATCTCAGGTCAGAATGGAAAACTGTCAGGATGTAGAAGACATTTTTTAGAATCTGATCTCAGGTCAGAATGAAAACTGTCAGGATGTAGAAGACATTGTTTTTAATCTGATCTCAGGTCAGAATGGAAAACTGTCAGGATGTAAAAGACATTTTTTTTAATCTGATCTCAGGTCAGAATGGAAAACTGTCAGGATGTAGAAGACATTTTTAGAATCTGATCTCAGGCCAGAATGGAAAACTGTCAGGATGTAGAAGACATTTTTTAGAATCTGATCTCAGGTCAGAATGGAAAACTGTCAGGATGTAGAAGACATTTTTTAGAATCTGATCTCAGGTCAGAATGGAAAACTGTCAGGATGTAGAAGACATTTTTTAGAATCTGATCTCAGGTCAGAATGGAAAACTGTCAGGATGTAGAAGACATTTTTAGAATCTGATCTCAGGTCAGAATGGAAAACTGTCAGGATGTAGAAGACATTTTTTAGAATCTGATCTCAGGTCAGAATGAAAACTATCAGGATGTAGAAGACATTTTTAGAATCTGATCTCAGGTCAGAATGGAAAACTGTCAGGATGTAGAAGACATTTTTAGAATCTGATCTCAGGTCAGAATGAAAACTGTCAGGATGTAGAAGACATTTTTAGAATCTGATCTCAGGTCAGAATGGAAAACTGTCAGGATGTAGAAGACATTTTTTAGAATCTGATCTCAGGTCAGAATGGAAAACTGTCAGGATGTAGAAGACATTTTTTAGAATCTGATCTCAGGTCAGAATGAAAACTGTCAGGATGTAGAAGATATTTTTAGAATCTGATCTCAGGTCAGAATGGGTTAAGGCCCTGTTAACCGTACCAATAAAAGCCTTGATGCGAGTCACATTTTATTGGGAAGGTATTATTCTTCCGGTTCGAGGGAAAGGAAGTTCCAGATTGAGGGTTTCCGGCCTGATGACTACAAAACAATGACTACAAAACAATGACTACAAAACAATGACTACAAAACAATGACTACAAAACAATGACTACAAAACAATGACTACACAACATGACGTAACGATCATAAACCCCTAAAGGAATGCTGCCATAGGCTAGTGTCAGAGTAGGGATGTTTGTTGTTAGGGTGGTATCGATTCTGGTTCAGGTTCTAATTCTCCATATAGGTATTCTTTTAAAACCCATTCTGACCTGAGATCAGATTCATACGAGGTTTCCACTGGACACACACTGGTCTGATTAACTCCATTCTGACTTGAGATCAGATTCTAAAAATGTCAGGTCGCTCTTCGATTTTTCAAAAATAGCAGACCTACAAGCTCATAGCGCGCCACTCGGTGGCGCGCTATGAGCTTGTAGATCTGCTATTTTTCAATAGCTAAAGCATGACATGATGCTAACACCAAAATGGGTTCCCGTTCAGAATGGGTTAAGGTCACATGTTTAGATAACAAAAATATCTGAATTATTTTAAACGTTACATGAAGTAAAATGTATTTAAATGTGTATACGTAGTACCTGCTGAGATACAGACAGTGGTGGCTGGCAGTGATTTTGGGTGGGGGGGGGGGGGGCTATAAGACATCCATTTGATTATACTATATGCTACTAGTTCAACCTGCAGCAATAGCATCATATTCCAGATATCAAAGTACAGCAATGACACTGTACTACAGACCTATGCTTTGTTACAGCAATGACACTGTACTACAGGCCTATACTTTGTTACAGCAATGACACTGTACTACAGGCCTATACTTTGTTACAGCAATGACACTGTACTACAGACCTATACTTTGTTACAGCAATGACACTGTACTACAGACCTATACTTTGTTACAGCAATGACACTGTACTACAGGCCTATACTTTGTTACATCAATGACACTGTACTACAGGCCTATACTTTGTTACATCAATGAGACTGTACTACAGACCTATTGTTACAGAAATGACACTGTACTACAGACCTATACTTTGTTACATCAATGACACTGTACTACAGACCTATACTTTGTTACATCAATGACACTGTACTACAGGCCTATACTTTGTTACAGCAATGACACTGTACTACAGGCCTATACTTTGTTACATCAATGACACTGTACTACAGGCCTATACTTTGTTACATCAATGACACTGTACTACAGGCCTATACTTTGTTACATCAATGACACTGTACTACAGACCTATTGTTACAGAAATGACACTGTAGGCCTACTACAGACCTATACTTTGTTACAGCAATGACACTGTACTACAGACCTATACTTTGTTACATCAATGACACTGTACTACAGACCTATACTTTGTTACAGCAATGACACTGTACTACAGGCCTATACTTTGTTACAGAAAGAGCTCCACAACAACAGAAGTGCATGCCCACAACAAACACTCCCCTGAACATGGTTTGTATTTGTACAGATAGCTGCTCTTATACTGTCATTAATAAGGACAGTACACATGCACGTGCTCGCTCTCACACACACACACACACACACACACAAGCGCCAAGACGAATCAAACACACACGCTCGCGCGCTGCGCGCAACTGGCGCAGACGGCACCGACCAAAATGGAATAAAGATGCAAGCAACTTGCAAGGCGCACGCACTCGCGCACGCACACCGCACCCAAACAACACTAACACACGCACACAAACACAGCCTCTCTCTCTCTCTCTCTCTCTCTCTCTCTCTCTCTCTCTCTCTGTCTCCCCTCTCTCTCCCCAACTCAACGAGAGCTCGAGCCACTTTCAATGTGATTAAACCAGAGATTATGTTTCTAAACTCTGTGAGATGAATGAATGAAGCAGAACCACTCTACCTTTCTGTGGGTCCGGTGTGCGGTCAGCTGTCTGCCCCAAGCAAGAATTTATAACTCACAAAACGTATTCTTCGTATCCTTTCCTTTTGTTATATCCAAAATGGACGATATGCTCCCAGTCTCTTCACTTCATTTTCCCCTCCACGGACACGGGACAAAACGGATTATAAAGTAAATAATAAACTTATTTCATTTCAAATACTTCCACCCGCCATTCTTTCACATCATAAACAACCACACACGAGCAGGTGCTGTGATTGATCAAAAGCCAATGACCTCACGGTCTGAGGCGGGCCTTAGGGCTGAGCACAGCCCTCTATTGGCTCTGGGGCTGAGAGATTTCAGCCCCAATGGCAAGTAAACCAAGCAGGCGTGTCTTGGCAGCTGTCAATCATTCATCCAATGGAAGCCTCAGCCAGTTTTCAGACATTTTCTGAAATACCTATATGTTTCTAGGCCTATATCACTCAATATTTCATGTCAAGGACCCCAAAAATGATCTGTAATTGCCCACCAAGACCCCCCCCATCTGAAAATATGTTGTTACAGGGACCCCCCCCCCCCCCCCCCAGAAGCAAAGATTTGAGTTAAAAACGTTCGTTCTGAAAAAATATATTCCAAATTTGAGGCACATTTTCACGATTTAAAAAAAATAGCAGACCTACAAGCTCGTAGCGCGCCACTCTGTGTCGCGCTATGAGCTTGTAGATCTGCTATTTTTCAATAGCTAAATTATAACATAATGTTTAAAACACCAAAATGGGTTAATAATAATTTCTCATCTTTACTCCATAAGATAGGGAGGGCTGAGCCCCCCTTGCCCCATTGATACAAGCCACCCCTAAGACAATGCTGAAACACGTTTCCCTATTTAAGTTGTCAACTTTGAGACTATGAGAATATGTTTATTTATTCCATGTCAACACAATAATAATAATAATAATAATAATAATAAAACTTTATTTGTATAGCACCTTTCATGACATGAAATGCAGCTCAAAGTGCTTTACAGAACAATGGAGAATAAAAGAAAAGCAAGGCAACGACATTAAAAAACAAGCAGTTACAGTGAGGACATGAAAAATAAAAAATAAAATATCAATTAAAGGCAATGTTGTATAAGTGCGTCTTGAGCTGAGCTTTAAAAATGTCTACAGAGGCTGCCTGACGAAGGTACAGTGGGAGCTTGTTCCAAGCCGACGGCCCGTAGAAGCAAAAAGCTGCTTCCCCGTATTTTTTTGTTAGAAATAGAAAATAACTCCCTTTTCTGTGGAATTTCTTAACCTCAGACTTCCCAGTAACTGACAAACATTGACACACTTCCACGGAACGGTGCAAGCACAAGTTTAGTGCACTGTTCTGTGGAGGAAAATACAACATCTTCACTTTGCTACAATTACTAAATGCATGGTCAGGGACCAACGTGCAATACCTTCAGGGACCACCTGTTGTAGTTCATGGTTGTACTCTTTCTTTAAGGGGAGAAATAACTGGACGGTTAAATGTTTGATACCTTCATTTGTATGGTTACCCGGTACATTTGGATTCGGTTCCTACTTGAAACCAAATTGTGATACTCAACCCTAATTGTCAGCGGTCTAACTTAGGTGTCCCTCCCTCCAGAACCCTAGTTGTCAGTGGTCTAACTTAGGCGTCCCTCCCTCCAGAACCCTAATTGTCAGTGGTCTAACTTAGGTGTCCCTCCCTCCAGAACCCTAGTTGTCAGTGGTCTAACTTAGGTGTCCCTCCCTCCAGAACCCTAATTGTCAGTGGTCTAACTTAGGTGTCCCTCCCTCCAGAACCCTAGTTGTCAGTGGTCTAACTTAGGTGTCCCTCCCTCCAGAACCCTAATTGTCAGTGGTCTAACTTAGGTGTCCCTCCCTCCAGAACCCTAATTGTCAGTGGTCTAACTTAGGTGTCCCTTCCTCCAGAACCCTAATTGTCAGTGGTCTAACTTAGGCGTCCCTCCCTCCAGAACCCTAATTGTCAGTGGTCTAACTTAGGCGTCCCTCCCTCCAGAACCGAATGCACGAGAGCATGAAGCTGTTTGACTCCATCTGCAACAACAAGTGGTTCACAGAGACCTCCATCATCCTCTTCCTCAACAAGAAGGACCTGTTTGAGGAGAAGATCTGTCGCAGCCCGCTCACCATCTGCTACCCTGAATATGCAGGTAGGTGGCGCTGTCGCACACAATGGCCCAGCCTAATTTATGTTTTCCCCACTAAAACATAAATATTGTTTTCGCGGTGAAAATATGTATGGGGGTCATTCCAGTCCTGACTGGGCACATGGGGGTCATTCCAGTCCTGACTGGGCACATGGGGGTCATTCCACAGCTGGGGAGCCAGGAGGAAGAACAGGATGCATGGAGCATTAGCCAGGATGTAATATGGAAGGGAGGGATAGACATCCTGTGTTAGCTTATCCTAAAATGTGCATGAATGGGTGTAGGGATGACCATGCCCTGAAGATAAGGGGGTGACCATGAATGGGTGTTGGGGTGACCATGCCCTGAAGATAAGGGGGTGACCATGAATGGGTGTAAGGGGTGACCATGCCCTGAAGATAAGGGGGTGACCATGAATGGGTGTTGGGGTGACCATGCCCTGAAGATAAGGGGGTGACCATGAATGGGTGTTGGGGTGACCATGCCCTGAAGATAAGGGGGTGACCATGAATGGGTGTAGGGGTGACCATACCCTGAAGATAAGGGGGTGACCATGAATGGGTGTAGGGTGTCTAAATACTTCACTAAGATACCCATGTACCTGTCTAAATACTTCACTAAGATACCCATGTACCTGTCTAAATACTTCACTAAGATACCCATGTACCTGTGTAAATACTTCACTAAGATACCCATGTACCTGTCTAGATACTTCACTAAGATACCCATGTACCTGTCTAGATACTTCACTAAGATACCCATGTACCTGTCTAGATACTTCACTAAGATACCCATGTACCTGTCTAGATACTTCACTAAGATACCCATGTACCTGTGTAAATACTTCACTAAGATACCCATGTACCTGTCTAGATACTTCACTAAGATACCCATGTACCTGTCTAGATACTTCACTAAGATACCCATGTACCTGTCTAGATACTTCACTAAGATACCCATGTACCTGTCTAGATACTTCACTAAGATACCCATGTACCTGTCTAGATACTTCACTAAGATACCCATGTACCTGTCTAGATACTTCACTAAGATACCCATGTACCTGTCTAGATACTTCACTAAGATACCCATGTACCTGTCTAGATACTTCCTTAATGTAAACAAAGTCCACACCCACAACACCAGAGGGAGTGCAACAAACCATGTGCAACCCAGATTCGGCACAAACGAGGGACTAAATTATTTTCGCTCCTATGCCACCAAAATGTGGAACGCCCTACCAACAGTCATTAAGACATGTGAATCCCTTGACTCCTTCAAAACCGCTCTCAAAGGGCACCTACGGATGGCTGCAATTCGAAACTGGCCTCTGTAAAATCTGAATCCCACCCATTGTGAATGGGTGAATTCCCCTCACTGTATATGTATCTTTTCCCTTTTTGCTTCCTATATGATGAATTCCTGTTCTGTTCTTTAGCTACATAGAAGTGTCTATTTGTATGTCTCTAAATGTTTTGATGAATTGAACAATGTGGACCCTGTTGTAAACAAGTGTAATGCTTAATTGGGTCGTCCACTCACAGTTAACAGTCTTTGTATTGAGTTTGTGCTTGAAATGTACTGTAAATTCTGCAAACTGTTAATAAATATTTCAATCAATCAATCAATTGTTGTGGCTGCCCCGAGGCTCTGGAATAGCCTGCCACTTCATATTAGAATGAGAGCCTCCCGGTCCGCAGAACATTTTAAATCACTATTGAAGACACATTTCTTCTCTCTGGCTTTTGAGCAATTCTGATACTCCCAAGACTATAGATTCCACCTCATTATTTTCTGCTGTGCATATTTTAACTTGTTTTTCAATTTCTGCATGCATTTTGTTGTATATCCTTTTGTGTTATTGTTGTTTCTCCTGCTATATGTTGTATTCTCTTTGTATATGCTCTTTGGTTAACTTTGGTCATTTGAGATGTGTTCTATATACAATTTGAGTTGAGTTGAGTTGAGTTGAGTTGAGACAGGGGGAATGGTGTCAGGGGAATAACAGTCCAAATGGATTCAGGCTAGCTGACACAAAAAGCACAAACCTAGGTTAGCCCCTTTCGGAACCCTGAATACCTTTTTTGTATGTGGGATGTCATGCCGACATCACACATAGGAAAAAGGTATTCAGGGTTCCGAAAGGTGCTAAAACCTAGGTCATGTTCCTATGTACATAATCTATATTAATCATGTTCACTACGGAGGAAAGGTGCTAAAACCTAGGTCATGTTCCTATGTACATAATCTATATTAATCATGTTCCTACAGAGAAAGGTGCTAACCTAGGTCATGTTCCTATTTACATAATCTATTAATCATGTTCACTACGGAGGAAGCTATTTCCTCACCGTTCCACATTCTCGCCTCCCAGGAGCCAACAAGTATGACGAAGCGGCCAGTTACATCCAGACCAAGTTCGAGGACCTGAACAAGAAGAAGGACACGAAAGAGATCTACACCCACTTCACCTGCGCCACCGACACCCAGAACGTTCAGTTCGTCTTCGACGCCGTCACCGACGTCATCATCAAGACCAACCTGAAGGACTGTGGGCTCTTCTGAACGCACCACACACACTGTGGCTACCCAGGGGAGAATAGGCAAGATTCACAATAAAACAAGAGGCTCAGAGTCAGATTCAACTTAAATGTAACTTAAATTGTCTTTTATTAACTTGTTAGGGAAAGGGGAAAACGGGGCAAAACGTCAACTTAGGGTTCCTCCTTTCAGGGGCTTGGGCTTCTATGCACAGTCCTGTGGGCAGAGCAGAGAGAGACCTAATGATTGTGTAGGAAAAATATTCTCTATGAGGCAGTTCTCTGGGCAATATCGGTAGAGGGCGCATTGGAGTAACTAAAAGTATTTTTTTCCCGGTGGAAACAAAATCCCCTTTTGCCCAAAAAGTACCGTTTATATGTGTGGTGGGGGGCTCAGAGTGCGTCCACTAAGGAAAGTAGGCTTTCTAATGACACAACCCGCCTTTGTTTTGGTGAGTAGCAAAAACGTTCTTTTTATTTACGCCAAAGAGGAGAGGCTGGTCTGATTTCGATTTGAGATTCAAAACCCAAAGTCCCATAACCTTATACTGAAGCAGTAGAAGGCTTTGGACCAGAGCTACAGTCCCATAGCCTTATACTGAAGCAGTAGAAGGCTTTGGACCAGAGCTAAAGTCCCATAGCCTTATACTGAAGCAGTAGAAGGCTTTGGACCAGAGCTACAGTCCCATAGCCTTATACTGAAGGAGTAGAAGGCTTTGGACCAGAGCTACAGTCCCATAGCCTTATACTGAAGCAGTAGAAGGCTTTGGACCAGAGCTACAGTCCCATAGCCTTATACTGAAGCAGTAGAAGGCTTTGGACCAGAGCTACAGTCCCATAGCCTTATACTGAAGCAGTAGAAGGCTTTGGACCAGAGCTACAGTCCCATAGCCTTATACTGAAGGAGTAGAAGGCTTTGGACCAGAGCTACAGTCCCATAGCCTTTTACTGAAGCAGTAGAAGGCTTTGGACCAGAGCTACAGTCCCATAGCCTTATACTGAAGCAGTAGAAGGCTTTGGACCAGAGCTACAGTCCCATAGCCTTATACTGAAGCAGTAGAAGGCTTTGGACCAGAGCTACAGTCCCATAGCCTTTTACTGAAGCAGTAGAAGGCTTTGGACCAGAGCTACAGTCCCATAGCCTTATACTGAAGCAGTAGAAGGCTTTGGACCAGAGCTACAGTCCCATAGCCTTATACTGAAGCAGTAGAAGGCTTTGGACCAGAGCTACAGTCCCATAGCCTTATACTGAAGCAGTAGAAGGCTTTGGACCAGAGCTACAGTCCCATAGCCTTATACTGAAGCAGTAGAAGGCTTTGGACCAGAGCTACAGTCCCATAGCCTTATACTGAAGCAGTAGAAGGCTTTGGACCAGAGCTACAGTCCCATAGCCTTTTACTGAAGCAGTAGAAGGCTTTGGACCAGAGCTACAGTCCCATAGCCTTATACTGAAGCAGTAGAAGGCTTTGGACCAGAGCTACAGTCCCATAGCCTTATACTGAAGCAGTAGAAGGCTTTGGACCAGAGCTACAGTCCCATAGCCTTATACTGAAGCAGTAGAAGGCTTTGGACCAGAGCTACAGTCCCATAGCCTTATACTGTAGCAGTAGAAGGCTTTGGACCAGAGCTACAGTCCCATAGCCTTATACTGAAGCAGTAGAAGGCTTTGGACCGGAGCTACAGTCCCATAGCCTTATACTGAAGCAGTAGAAGGCTTTGGACCAGAGCTACAGTCCCATAGCCTTATACTGAAGCAGTAGAAGGCTTTGGACCAGAGCTACAGTCCCATAGCCTTATACTGAAGCAGTAGAAGGCTTTGGACCAGAGCTACAGTCCCATAGCCTTATACTGAAGCAGTAGAAGGCTTTGGACCAGAGCTACAGTCCCATAGCCTTATACTGAAGCAGTAGAAGGCTTTGGACCAGAGCTACAGTCCCATAGCCTTATACTGAAGCAGTAGAAGGCTTTGGACCAGAGCTACAGTCCCATAGCCTTATACTGAAGCAGTAGAAGGCTTTGGACCAGAGCTACAGTCCCATAGCCTTATACTGAAGCAGTAGAAGGCTTTGGACCAGAGCTACAGTCCCATAGCCTTATACTGAAGCAGTAGAAGGCTTTGGACCAGAGCTACAGTCCCATAGCCTTATACTGAAGCAGTAGAAGGCTTTGGACCTTTGCTACCCTCATACCAGCCTCCTCATGAACAGAGTGATTCCTGCTTCCTCACTCCTCCATTGGTCCAAACTGACTCTCCAGACAGCTTGGGCGTCGGCTATTTAAAAGCTTCTGTTGATTGCCTTACTGGCTGCAGGTGCGTCCATGTCCAGGCTCCCATTGGCTGCAACACCTGTACAGGGTGGTATACTCCCTCTATCACCTCCCCCAGCCTCCTTCTGTTGGGGGAACAGGCCTGGCTGTTTCCCCTGGTTTGCCACAACACACACACACACGCACGCACGCACGCACGCACGCACGCACGCACGCACGCACGCACGCACGCACGCACGCACGCACGCACGCACGCACACACACACACACACACACACACACACACACACACACACACACACACACACACACACACACACACACACACACGTCGAGGTGGCTCACAGAGAGGATTGTGTGCACATCTTATGCCTGTATTTAGACCAGGTGCTGGATGTCATCTTATGCCTGTATTTAGACCAGGTGCTGGATGTCATCTTATGCCTGTATTTAGACCAGGTGCTGGATGTCATCTTATGCCTGTATTTAGACCAGGTGCTGGATGTCACATCTTATGCCTGTATTTAGGCCAGGTGCTGGATGTCATCTTATGCCTGTATTTAGACCAGGTGCTGGATGTCACATCTTATGCCTGTATTTAGACCAGGTGCTGGATGTCATCTTATGCCTGTATTTAGACCAGGTGCTGGATGTCATCTTATGCCTGTATTTAGACCAGGTGCTGGATGTCATCTTATGCCTGTATTTAGACCAGGTGCTGGATGTCATCTTATGCCTGTATTTAGGCCAGGTGCTGGATGTCATCTTATGCCTGTATTTAGACCAGGTGCTGGATGTCATCTTATGCCTGTATTTAGGCCAGGTGCTGGATGTCACATCTTATGCCTGTATTTAGACCAGGTGCTGGATGTCACATCTTATGCCTGTATTTAGGCCAGGTTCTGGATGTCATCTTATGCCTGTATTTAGACCAGGTGCTGGATGTCACATCTTATGCCTGTATTTAGGCCAGGTTCTGGATGTCATCTTATGCCTGTATTTAGACCAGGTGCTGGATGTCACATATTATGCCTGTATTTAGACCAGGTGCTGGATGTCATCTTATGCCTGTATTTAGACCAGGTGCTGGATGTCATCTTATGCCTGTATTTAGACCAGGTGCTGGATGTCATCTTATGCCTGTATTTAGACCAGGTGCTGGATGTCATCTTATGCCTGTATTTAGACCAGGTGCTGGATGTCATCTTATGCCTGTATTTAGACCAGGTGCTGGATGTCATCTTATGCCTGTATTTAGACCAGGTGCTGGATGTCATCTTATGCCTGTATTTAGACCAGGTGCTGGATGTCACATCTTATGCCTGTATTTAGACCAGGTGCTGGATGTCATCTTATGCCTGTGTTTAGACCAGGTGCTGGATGTCATCTTATGCCTGTATTTAGACCAGGTGCTGGATGTCATCTTATGCCTGTATTTAGACCAGGTGATGGATGTCATCTTATGCCTGTATTTAGGCCAGGTGCTGGATGTCATCTTATGCCTGTATTTAGACCAGGTGCTGGATGTCATCTTATGCCTGTATTTAGGCCAGGTGCTGGATGTCACATCTTATGCCTGTATTTAGGCCAGGTGCTGGATGTCACATCTTAAGCCTGTATTTAGACCAGGTGCTGGATGTCATCTGTATTTAGACCAGGTGTTGGATGTCACATCTTATGCCTGTATTTAGACCAGGTGCTGGATGTCATCTTATGCCTGTATTTAGGCCAGGTGCTGGATGTCATCTTATGCCTGTATTTAGACCAGGTGCTGGATGTCATCTTATGCCTGTATTTAGACCAGGTGCTGGATGTCACATCTTATGCCTGTATTTAGACCAGGTGCTGGATGTCACATCTTATGCCTGTATTTAGGCCAGGTTCTGGATGTCATCTTATGCCTGTATTTAGACCAGGTGCTGGATGTCACATCTTATGCCTGTATTTAGGCCAGGTTCTGGATGTCATCTTATGCCTGTATTTAGACCAGGTGCTGGATGTCACATATTATGCCTGTATTTAGACCAGGTGCTGGATGTCATCTTATGCCTGTATTTAGACCAGGTGCTGGATGTCATCTTATGCCTGTATTTAGACCAGGTGCTGGATGTCATCTTATGCCTGTATTTAGACCAGGTGCTGGATGTCATCTTATGCCTGTATTTAGACCAGGTGCTGGATGTCATCTTATGCCTGTATTTAGACCAGGTGCTGGATGTCATCTTATGCCTGTATTTAGACCAGGTGCTGGATGTCATCTTATGCCTGTATTTAGACCAGGTGCTGGATGTCACATCTTATGCCTGTATTTAGACCAGGTGCTGGATGTCATCTTATGCCTGTGTTTAGACCAGGTGCTGGATGTCATCTTATGCCTGTATTTAGACCAGGTGCTGGATGTCATCTTATGCCTGTATTTAGACCAGGTGATGGATGTCATCTTATGCCTGTATTTAGGCCAGGTGCTGGATGTCATCTTATGCCTGTATTTAGACCAGGTGCTGGATGTCATCTTATGCCTGTATTTAGGCCAGGTGCTGGATGTCACATATTATGCCTGTATTTAGGCCAGGTGCTGGATGTCACATCTTAAGCCTGTATTTAGACCAGGTGCTGGATGTCATCTGTATTTAGACCAGGTGTTGGATGTCACATCTTATGCCTGTATTTAGACCAGGTGCTGGATGTCATCTTATGCCTGTATTTAGACCAGGTGCTGGATGTCATCTCATGCCTGTATTTAGGCCAGGTGCTGGATGTCATCTTATGCCTGTATTTAGACCAGGTGCTGGATGTCATCTCATGCCTGTATTTAGGCCAGGTGCTGGATGTCATCTTATGCCTGTATTTAGGCCAGGTGCTGGATGTCATCTTATGCCTGTATTTAGGCCAGGTGCTGGATGTCATCTTATGCCTGTATTTAGACCAGGTGCTGGATGTCACATCTTATGCCTGTATTTAGACCAGGTGCTGGATGTCATCTTATGCCTGTATTTAGACCAGGTGCTGGATGTCATCTTATGCCTGTATTTAGACCAGGTGCTGGATGTCATCTTATGCCTGTATTTAGACCAGGTGCTGGATGTCACATCTTATGCCTGTATTTAGACCAGGTGCTGGATGTCATCTTATGCCTGTATTTAGACCAGGTGCTGGATGTCATCTTATGCCTGTATTTAGACCAGGTGCTGGATGTCACATCTTATGCCTGTATTTAGACAGGTGCTGGATGTCACATCTTATGCCTGTATTTAGACCAGGTGATGGATGTCATCTTATGCCTGTATTTAGACCAGGTGCTGGATGTCATCTTATGCCTGTATTTAGACCAGGTGCTGGATGTCACATCTTATGCCTGTATTTAGACCAGGTGCTGGATGTCTCATCTTATGCCTGTATTTAGACCAGGTGCTGGATGTCACATCTTATGCCTGTATTTAGACCAGGTGCTGGATGTCATCTTATGCCTGTATTTAGACCAGGTGCTGGATGTCATCTTATGCCTGTATTTAGACCAGGTGCTGGATGTCATCTTATGCCTGTATTTAGACCAGGTGCTGGATGTCACATCTTATGCCTGTATTTAGACCAGGTGCTGGATGTCACATCTTATGCCTGTATTTAGACCAGGTGATGGATGTCATCTTATGCCTGTATTTAGACCAGGTGCTGGATGTCACATCTTATGCCTGTATTTAGACCAGGTGCTGGATGTCACATCTTATGCCTGTATTTAGACCAGGTGCTGGATGTCATCTTATGCCTGTATTTAGACCAGGTGCTGGATGTCATCTTATGCCTGTATTTAGACCAGGTGCTGGATGTCACATCTTATGCCTGTATTTAGACCAGGTGCTGGATGTCACATCTTATGCCTGTATTTAGACCAGGTGCTGGATGTCACATCTTATGCCTGTATTTAGACCAGGTGCTGGATGTCACATCTTATGCCTGTATTTAGACCAGGTGCTGGATGTCACATCTTATGCCTGTATTTAGGCCAGGTGCTGGATGTCATCTTAAGCCTGTGTTTAGACCAGGTGCTGGATGTCATCTCATGCCTGTATTTAGACCAGGTGCTGGATGTCATCTTATGCCTGTATTTAGACCAGGTGCTGGATGTCACATCTTATGCCTGTATTTAGACCAGGTGCTGGATGTCACATCTTATGCCTGTATTTAGACCAGGTGCTGGATGTCACATCTTATGCCTGTATTTAGGCCAGGTGCTGGATGTCACATCTTATGCCTGTATTTAGGCCAGGTGCTGGATGTCATCTTATGCCTGTATTTAGACCAGGTGCTGGATGTCACATCTTATGCCTGTATTTAGGCCAGGTGCTGGATGTCACATCTTATGCCTGTATTTAGACCAGGTGCTGGATGTCATCTTAAGCCTGTATTTAGACCAGGTGCTGGATGTCATCTTATGCCTGTATTTAGGCCAGGTGCTGGATGTCATCTTAAGCCTGTATTTAGACCAGGTGCTGGATGTCATCTTATGCCTGTATTTAGACCAGGTGCTGGATGTCAAGGCATCAACGCAAACATCAAAGAGGAAGAAGAAACAGCCACACACTTGTTTCTAGAGCTCCACAAGAGACTTACTTTATTTAATTGACAAAAAAAAAACAAATCTGCAAAGTTTCAACCCTTTAGATCTTGACAGAAAACATTGACAGTGAAGTGAAAACAGAACAATATACACAAAAAGCATTGATTAATGATCATGCATAACACCTGGGAGTGGGATGGAGAACAGCAGCCAATCCCAGGAGGAGAATGTCTCGTGTTACCGTTACTCATGATCATTAAAGGAGCATTCAGTTATTTCGAATATGCCAATAAACAGAACAATTACTTGCAATTCACAATGAAAAATAATTTAAAAAAATAGTTAACAGAAAAAATAGCAAGAAGAAATAAAAGGAAAATACAATAAATAAATCTAAGCATATCCGAAAAGGAGTGAGAAGAAGTAAAAACTTATAAACTCCCACCCCTCTTTAACTGAAATTACTTTTCAGTTACACATACATCCATATTATACGTAATCCAAAGATTGTCTATTTTAAAATATAGACAATTTAATACCCATATAACAAAACATTCTACACAAATATAATATAATATATAATATACATAAATATAATATATTTTGAGTACTCGTGAAATCAATTTTCTTTCAGTGATTTGAATGATTTGGAGAAAGATAACGGGCCGCCCCGGTAACAAGATGTGCACATGCACGCACTACAGTGGGGGGGGGGGGGACACGCAACAGGCCAACAGCACGCACACCAAGGCCCGCCCCCGCTCGATCATGATTGGCAGAAGGCCCCTCTCTCTATCCTGATTGGATGAAGGCTGGGCCACCTAGCCAAAAAATGAAACCTACGTTTTTTTTTTTTACCCCAGGGGTGAACTGGGGACAGGGGGGAACTCCTTATATGGTCAGCACACTCTATAGTAGGGAGGATTATCACAACAAAACAAAAAAAGAAGTGATATTTGAATTAAGTGAAATCACTTGAATATACCTTTAATCAATGATTTTTGTATAATTTGTTCTGTTTTCTGTCATTGTAACATTTGCCTGATGAAGACCTGAAGGGTCGGAAAGATTATTATTATTATATATTTTTTTCCAAGTCTCTTGTGGAGCTCTAGAAACATTGTACGGTTGTGTCTTAATCTTCCTCTACAAATATTAGTTCAGCAGGAGAGCAGAAGTTCCCAGGTTCGATTCCTGGCCCCGGCAATGTGTCGAAGTGTCCCTGAGCAAGACACTTAACCCTGACTGCTCCTCTCCTCCACGCAGCTGGGCGGAGCTGGAAATACTGAATTCCCCCTGTGGCATGACAAAGGTCTAATACAACTGATGGACTGTAACTTTAAATAGCCCTGCTCTCCAGTACCTCCTGAATGTTGTTGTGTTGAACCACTTAAAGCATACTTATATGTACATTATGTGTTGACCGGGGTCCCCCAGGGGTCTGTCAAACACCCCTCTCCCTCCCCATCAATTTCCCCTCTATAGTGTACGCAAAATGTCTTTGCCAAAAAATAGCATTCTACAAGCTCACAATGGAATATTGGTAAGATTGTACTGTAGGTTAATTAGCAATGTTTTTTTCAAATGTTCACCTACAGTATATTGGCCAGAATATAGACGCTAGTGTTTCTGTGATTCATTTGTACAGTATGTGTCATTTATATTGTATAAGCACATTCAATGATATTGTATAATTGTGTTGCATGTTATGTTTGTTTTCTCTCATACAGAGCTGCTACTGTAGGCCTACAGCAAGGCACAAAGACAGTGCAGGAGAGATTGCGACAGCCAGGCGATGAGTACTGCTTTTCATAATGAAAACCGTCATCATGAAGAAAATATACTACTGTCAAATGTTAATGGCTGCTGGTCGTCAGCAACTGTGTGTAATATTATTATATTAAGTATTTCCATGGAAGGGCTTAAAGTCGTAAACAACAGTAGGCTATAGATGAAATTAAGTCATTTTATTTCTATTTCTATGGCTATCCCTCATACACTAGCTTCACAAGGAGGGGGGGGGGGTGACGACTACTGGAACAGCACTATAACATTCCTTAAAGAATTAAATGTTATGTCCTAGAAAAAGATTATCCCTGAAGCTTTGTGTCACTCAAAGGAGCACTTCACCCATTTTCAACCTTACCTTCAAATATTTGGTCTGACTCCTCACTAATTAATGCTCATTATTAAGATGACACCATTTCTGTCTACTCACTCTGCGTGCCATTGGTGGTTTGTGGACCTCAGAAACCTGCCTACCAATGACATCATCGATGGGGATACTAAGCTAATAGAAACTACAGCCTTTCTCTTCCTGGAAAGCTAGCATATGCTGTAATAAAAGCCATTGTTGCGTTCAAAAAAGGTTTTAAATCTTGTTTGAAATGAACAGCGATGTCACTGAAGGAACAGACAGGAACTGTCTCCAGCCCTCCTCTGTGACACAGAGACAGTACTGACACAGAACTGTCTCCAGCCCTCCTCTGTGACACAGACACCATGTATACGTTTATAAATTGGAGGGTGAGGTGCTTCTTGTTCCATGTTCTTCTACACATTCTTCATTGAGAACCACTGGTCTGTGTGGAAGAGATTTTATCTGTATCATTTTTGTATTGATTCCTCAGGCCCTCTTTTTTTAAAATCTCAGATTTATTTTTTTGCAGTTCAATCAGAAGTGAGAACACAAACATAATACTTCTTTATACACGCCTACCTTTGTTAAACTCCTTGAGATGAACAATTGGCATTTTCATTCATAAAGTAATACAATAAAAACATTCTTTCATATGGTGTGGGAGTGTCCGAGTGTCCTCACATTTTGGAATTTGGTTGCTACTAACCTTTCGACTATTCTACAAGTTAACATCACACCCTCCCCATCTCTATTCTTATTAAATAATAATAATAATAATTAAATTGCCATTAAATAACACCCGTATTCGTGTCTTCTTTGCTGGCGTAACGGCCGCAAAGAAGATGGTTGCTTCGCACTGGAAACCGCCTCATACATTGTCATTTCGCCAATGGGCTTTGACCTTTCTAGACATCATTTATCTAGAAATGTCTACAGCAAGATTGCATGGTGCAAAAGAGGAAAACATTGAGATTTGGTCTGGTATTGCAGATTTGGTTAAGGGCATGGTTTAATCATTATTATTATCATTATTTATGTATTTTTTGTCTCCATTGCACAGTAGTAGGAGTAATGACATTTTGTGGCATCTTTGGTCTCGGGGGGGGGAGGGGTGGGTGGGATTGTTTGTTTTTGTGTTCCTTGCTTTTGCTGTTATGTGTTGTTTTATATGTGTTTTGTTTGCTTTAAGTCATTCATGTTGTTAACAGTTTCCGTGCTTTGAATGGATTACTCCAGGTTAATGTCGCTGCCATATCGGACATACGCGAGTTTTGTTTTATGTGTTTAATCCGCCGTAATGTAAACAAAACAAATAAAATTCTTCTTCGCCGCGGAGAAAGAGAGTAGGTGCATCTGTTGTGAATCGGAAACCGGAAATCGTCACATGCTGTGGGCTGCTAGGGCTTCTGGGAAATTGAGGCCAATGTAAACGAATGGGGTGCAACGCCTCATTGAGACCAGTCTTGTGTGCGTCTTCCGGGTGCACCAAGATGGTGGATGCTACACTTGGATCATAACAAACCAGGGGAGCTTTTTTTGCTGGATTTTCGCGGATTAAAAGCCCAAATAATTCAGCGTATGCTCTAAAGGTAATACAACAATCTCGGCAGTGAAGGGGGGTTGATTAAAAGTCCGATAAATCGTTTTCCGCAGTCAAACTGTTAACGTGTCTTATTGTGATTTTTGTCTTAAAATAAAAAACATTTGATAACAAAAAAAATAAAGTAATACAATAATATGGAATTGAATGACCCAAAACAGTCAACAAGAATACAAAATACATACTGCAAGGGCTCTCGCACCATATCCCAGACCACCATTACATCTGTTTCTAGTTTCATCTCTTAAAAAAAAAACGTAAAACAACCAATGGAAATGTCTAGGGTGACTTGATAGCCGTATCACACATAAAAATATGTTTACATGAAAAACAGTAATGTTTATTCTTAAAGGCTAATGTCACTCATTTTCAACCAGATCTTCTATTTGGTCCTTACTGCTCATGAAATGACAATTTATGCTGCTCTGTGTCTCATTGGTGATGGTAATGGATAGTTCAGAAACCGCTGAAATAGAAGTATTTGTTATTTTGATTGATTGATTAATTGATTGATTCATTCATTGATTCATTAATTGATTGAATACTTAATTAACCCGGCCTAGAACACTAAACACATGATTGATTGAATACTTTATAAAAGAGTTTGCAAAAAAGGCTAATTTAAACAAGGTTTCCAATCAAGACAGAGATACTATACTAGAAAACATCAATACTAGGAGGAGGAGTAAAATTATGTTTACAGAAAAGTGTGTGTGTGTGTGTGTGTGTGTGTGTGTGTGTGTGTGTGTGTGTGTGTGTGTGTGTGTGTGTGTGTGTGTGCGTGCGTGCGTGCGTGTGCGTGCGTGCGTGTGCGTGCGTGCGTAACACTTACAACAATGCTGACTTAAAAGTTGGAAATTAGTATTATAGTGATGTTGACCAATTATATGAAAATGATGTTGTAAATGGGTGAAGAGGTCCTTTAATTAAGTGACGTTTGCATTTTGAAACGTGTTTGCACATGGCTTATGTTTAAATTAAACAGCATGGAGAATGAGAATGGATTGAAGGGAAATCGTTTTTTGTACTAATTAATATGTTTGTTTACACTGCTTGTACTATACTGCATTGTTCTGCATGACCCTCCCTAGTTAGATGAGCCTGTATGTATATTCCTCACGGACTGGAGAGCATTCCTTTTGACTAGAGAAACAAAACAGCAGTGGTGGAAAGTAACTAAGTACTTTTACTTAAGTACTGTACTTAAGTACAATTTTGAGGTATTTGTGCTTTACTTGAGTATTTCCAATTTCCAGTACTTTTACTTCTACTCCACTACATCTCAGAGCCAACATTTGTACTTTTACTCCACTACAATTATTTGAAAACTTTAGTTACTTTGGCGATTTTAATTTTGATTAGAAAACATACATTAACCACTTCAACCCAATACATTTTGGCCATTTGAAAATAGCCGATCGACAAGCTCACAATGCGTCGCAGACTTTGTACACACTTTGAACTTGCAATATGAGTACTTTTACTTTTAGTACTTTAAGTACATTTTGATGCCGATACTTTTACTTGTAAAGGAGTAGTTCTAAATTGCAGTATTGGTACTTTTACTTAAGTAAAACAATTGAGTACTTTTTCCACCACTGCAAAACAGTGAAAACACACAAACAAACTAAATGTACATTTCATTTTCTAAATGTCTGATTTGTTTCTTATTTCCAAACCAAGATTTGTTTTCATTCTGGTCTTTTGCTGTATATTTGTGCCTTGATATCCCTTTTCATTTCCTTATTATTAGGGCTATTTTCTACTCGACAACTATACACAAAGCCAAAGGCCATTATTTAGGCCTACTATACTCCTGGGGTTTCAGTATTAAGCCTTATTTGTGGTTATGTTTATAACATGCATAAGTCATTCAGCCGGTGTATGTAAATAATGGTTTGATAACTTTCATTCTTGCTTTGTCATTATGTCAGAATGTGATGTACTGCTGCACTCTAACCAAATCCTCTGAGATCCAACTTAATTAATGTGTACACTGTCGTATTCATCTGTCTTGAAGTCTGCAACCTTCCTTTACATGTTCACTTTAAACATTTATGTCTCCAGAAATACATTGATTGATTGATTGATTGATTGTATTTAGTATTTATTAACAGTTTGCAGAATTACAGTACATTTCAAGCACAACTCAATACAATAACTGTAACGACCCAATAAAGCACTATACACTTGTTTACAAGAGGGTCCACCTTATTCAATTCATCGTAGCATTTTGAGACGTACAAATATACACTTCTATAGCCAAAGAACAGGAAATCATCATAAAGGAGGGAAAAGGGGAAAAGAAAACATATATACAGTGAGGGGGAAAAGAGGTGGGGGGGATTCAGATTTTATGGGGGCCCGTTTCGAATTGCAGCCGTAGCTGTAGGTGCCCTTTGAGAGCGGTTTTGAAGGAGTCAAGGGATTTGCATGTCTTAATGACTGTTGGTAGGGCGTTCCACATTTTGGTGGCATAGGAGCGAAAATAATTTAGTCCCTCGTTTGTGCCGAATCTGGGTTGCACATGGTTTGTTGCACTCCCTCTGGTGTTGTGGGTGTGGACTTCGTTGACATTAAGGAAGTATTTAGACAGGTACATGGGTATCTTAGTGAAGTATTTAGACAGGTACATGGGTATCTTAGTGAAGTATTTAGACAGGTACATGGGTATCTTGGTGGTGTATCGAATCCTGTGGACCAGACCCATTGCAAGATGCTGTACTCTGTTGTCAACCCTAAGCCATTCGGTTCGGGGAGTGAGGCGAAGTAGTAGCCTGACCAGTTTGTTTTGGGAAGTCTGGAGCCTTGTTTTAAGGGCCTTTGAGGCGCTGTGGTACCAAGAGGTGCATGCATAGTTTAAGAAGCCTTGTACGAGGGCTCCTGTTAACCTTGTGAAACTATAGTGTCCCCGTTTTGGGGTAAACATTCCGCAAAAATAGCCAATCTACAAGCTCACAACTACAGCTTGTAGTTTGGGTGCCAATCAGTGTGTTCTGAAATGTAATTTGGATAAACGTGATTGTGTTCCAGCTTGGATCAATGGAACCAACCTAGTATACTTAACCCATTCTGAACGGGCACCCATTTTGGTCTCAGCATCATGTTATGCTTTAGCTATTGGAAAAATAGCAGATCTACAAGCTCATATCGCGCCACCGAGTGGCGCGATATGAGCTTGTAGGTCTGCTATTTTTGAATAGCTGGTGTGTCCAGTGGAAACCTTGTATGAATCTGATCTCAGGTCAGAATGGGTTAAGCTCCTGCTGATCGGTATCACGTGTGATAACACTAGTGTGGCACTAGTTTTCCAATGATGAATTTAGGGGCCCACTTGCAATACCCTTGTGGCCCACCAGTGGGCGCCATCCCACATTGGGAATCCGGTGTGAAGGCAAAAAAGCACTGTGTGGAACCCTAGTCAATGAAATAGGTTATAGTGGAAGAGACTAGGAAAATGGGTCACTTATTGGCAAAGCAAATGTGCTCTAATCCCTCAATGGACATGAGAAACCTATCACATAACTCTAGCAATCTATACAGATGATCTGTCTTTTTTATTTTTTATGATCAGTAGCCTACTTTATTTTAGATTTTTTACAAACACATAAAACAGAAAACCTACAATACAAACACAAGCAACAACAGCAGAGTACGTATTCATGGATAGACAATTAAGATAGATAAGATAAACAAAAAAAATAAAATAAAATAAATAAAAAATCAAATTAAAATGTGAAAATAGTTTACATTATTTACACGACCAAACGCAGCAGCATCATCAACCGTATCATAATGTGTGATGTCTTTTTTATTTATTTAAGGTGTTAAACAGGATTGTGGAGATTCTTCAAATGAGGCCAACTTTAGCATGCATTCAAGTTCTTCAATGGTCCACCATATGCAGATGACATGACACCAGTCTGGTGGAACATTTGCATTGCAAAACACCCCCTTAAAAACGGCATTGGCACAACAATAGGCTACATAAGGAATTAAAAACATACACAGTTTGGAGAAATGGTTCAATTCAAAGGAGGCACGAGTATAAGCTTACGTTTACATTGCCAAAGCAAGTGACTAAAATGTAATACAATTATGGGGTATAGCCTATATAGCATTGTGTAAACAGAGCTATAATAATAATAATAATAATAATACACACACACTATTATTACTATAGTATAGTATACAATTATACAATTTTTACAATCAAAACTGTCACATTGCAACTTGGAAAAAAACTGTCTGTTAAAAAATAATTATAGGATTTTGGTGAGCGTAGCTTGCTATATAGCCTAACACTATTTGATGTAAATATTTTGACACAATATCTTACAGGGTTTTACAGTAATTTAGGAACAATAGCAGCAGTTTTTGCCCCGGGAATAATTCAGATAACAATAGTGGACTCGCTACTCTGGCCCACAATGACTTGAATAGTAAACATATATGTACAGTAATAATAATAATAATAATAATAATAATAAAACTTTATTTGTATAGCACCTTTGATGACATGAAATGCAGCTCAAAGTGCTTTACAGAACAATGGAGAATAAAAGAAAAGCAAGGCAACGACATTAAAAAACAAGCAGTAATGCAATACAGTGAGGACATGAATAACAAAAAATAAAAGATCAATTAAAAGCAATGTTGTAGAAGTGGGTCTTGAGCTGAGCTTTAAAAATGTCTACAGAGGCTGCCTGACGAAGGTACAGTGGGAGCTGGTTCCATGCCGACGGCCCGTAGAAGCAAAAAGCTGCTTCCCCGTATTTTTTAGTTGCCATTTTTTTAGGCAAAGCGAGCAGGCCAGCAGTGGAAGACCTTAGGGGGCGGTTTGGGACATATTTAGGCAGGCAGTCATGTAGGTATAGGAAGGTGCGAGACCATTGAGAGCTTTATAGACAAGTAAAATAATTTTAAAATCAATCCTAAAAACAACCGGAAGCCAGTGCAGTGATGCCAAAACTGGAGTAATATGTTCTCTCATCTTAGTTCTAGTTAAAACTCTGGCTGCTGCATTTTGGACAAGTTGTAATCTGTCAGTTGTTTTCTTAGGCAGTCCTGAAAAAAGTGCATTGCAGTAATCAAGCCGAGAAAAAACAAAGGCGTAGGCCCGGAACAGATAGTGAAAGACGTTTGGATAACCCTCTCTTGTCACAAACAGATCGCAAATCTTGCTGGCCGTCCCTGGGAACCCCAGGGGTCCCTGAAGGGTTTCCAGGGGTCCCTGAAGGGTTTCCAGGGGTCCCTGAAGGGTTTCCAGGGGTCCCTGAAGGGTTTCCAGGGGGCCAACCGCTATCTTCACCATACAATGAATATAGACTACAAATACAACTTGATATACAAGATTAGTTCTATCATAGTTGTATTGTTAATAATATAAGTATGTATCTACATTCTGCACTTAATCAATCAGTCTATAAAAATGCATTTTTAAACTGAATGTCCTTGAATTACATTTTCTAAAGTTGAGAATCTCTGGTTTGGAGAATATAGACTGAGGACATGTATCTAGATTTATTACAGTCCAATCCATGAAGGGGGGAAACAGCCACCAGGTGGCGACACAACCCGCTGTAATGGTAGAAGTGGACGTAATGGCCAAGTGCTGCATTTCTATCAGCAATCAGAGACTGCGTTTTCAAGCTTTGTCAACATGAAAACAACAATGGTAGTATAGATTAGGTATCTATCTAATCTATACTTCTATAACAGTAACTCATACCATTAGCTCAGTAAAATTAAGGTAACGTTTTTGTCTTCAAAGTCATGGGCAACTGCTTTAATATATATTATTTTTGTAGTAAGTCTAAGCGATGAAGATATTTACTTTGAAATGTTTTTTTCTCTCGAATATGTCGGATAATAGCACAAAAACCCCAAATAAACAATAATAGCACACTTTGCACTTATGATTGATTGAATACTTTATTAACAGTTTGCCAAAAAAGCACAGGAAAGTACAAGGTCTGCTAAACCCCCCAAAAGCATGAATATTGTGACCTTTTTGGGGTCATCCATACTCAATGCATCGGAATTATGCACAGAAGCATATTAATTTAATAGAAAATAACGCAAATAAAATATATTAAAAAAGGGAGTTAGTTTAATACATGCTTGAGAGATAATAGCAAACAGAAAATATGTCTGAATAGTCTTTTTTTGATTTTTGAAAGATATTTTTCCTCATCAGGAAAACGGCGACAATGTTCGTCATTGTCCCGTAACAACTGTATCATAATTAAAGGACCACTTCACCACTTTTCAATGTATCTTCATATAATAGGTCCTCACTAATAATCATGATAAAATGTCCTAAAATGTTTTCTACTCAGTCTGTGTCTCATAGGAGGGCTATGGCCAGTTCAGAAACCGTCTTCCAGTGACATCATCATTAGGCAGATTATTTTTTTAACAATATTCTTTTACAAAAATGTTTAGATTTTCATTATCGTGAGAACGATGGCTTCCATTTTCGCATTGCAACTTCTCAGGACTAGAAAGCCTGCAGTTTCTATTAGCTTGTATTCCCCATCGATGATGTCACTGGAAGACGGTTTCTAAACTGCCCACAGCCCTCCTATGAGACACAGACTGAGTAGAAAAAAATCGTGCCATTTTATCATGATTATCAGTGAGGACCTATTATATGAAGACAGGTTGAAAAGTGTTGAAGTGGTCCTTTAAAACAAGGGATCCTGTTTCAAGGTGGCTTTCTATTGGTTGACTTTGTGACGCGAAATTCGCTGATTGGCTGCAAGCGTCCCTCAGCATGAACAAAGTGCGCTGTCAGTAGAGTCAGCATGCAGAGTCTGTAGACAGAGTGCTGCAGACAGACACAGAGTGCAGAGCTGTAGAGACAGACAGGACTTTATCGGACCCGCGGATCACAACACATTGTTGTGGGATTTATTATCTCTTTGCCTGGGGGGACACTGTGCCTGGGGGGACACTGTCTGCAACCACTGCTAATGTAAGTAACCTATCTCTAGTAAGTGGGGCTCATATAGTGAGGGTCCATTCGGTTCCATTTCCATTTGTATAGCCTATACTGTCAGAGTTAAGAAGGGAGGTCCTTTAAATGTAAAGTTTGATAACCATGACTTATCTGGTGATAATAACATAGCAGAGAATTATTCTGAAAATAGTGTATATGGACTATTATTAATTACATTGTATTTTATTTGCAGGCATCATTAAAAACTCGGACTTCGCTTATCCCGACGCAAGAAAATTAATAAAAAACAATGGTAAGTTTATTTTTTTTACTGCACTGCAATGTTTAACCTATTCATTGACTCAGTGGAAATGTTTTTAAAGTCCCGTTATTTTACAAATCGTTTCCATGTAGGCCTATATATGTTTTATAAGGGCCAGCATCGTTATGCTATATGCTGTCTGCATACAATTATCCAATTCAGCCTACTTCTCATATTACGATCATACCTCGTTCTGGTGGGGCTGTGGTTAATGCTGAAAGCTTATTTTGGCAATCTGAAACATCCTTGCGGCGGGGGTGTTTTGTCCGAAAACAGTCCGAGATTCCATTAACCCAAGCCAGTCATTTCATTTGAGTGTCCTCCTGTCCGCGGTGTATGTGTACAGCTGCGTCAATCAATTTGCTTGTGTGTGTCCAAGGAACGCAATTCGATTAGAATCTCTGATTACTTTAGACTTTAGTTAGAGCCACTCGAGTGTGTCCCTCAAAGCTCCCCCAGGACCCAGAATGAGGAATGAGTGACTGAGCTCCCCCCCCCCACAGCTGTGGTAACAGCATGACTCTGTCAATGGCCTGTGCCGTTTGCGTTGAGACTTTAAAATGACGGGAGACGTGTGGGCTATGTGGAACTAACAAGTTGGCTGTAAGTGTAATACAATGAAGAAGTGTTTGTGTTTGAAGTGACTGTAAATATAAGACAAAGCCCTGCTCTACTAGAAACTCAGTTTGATGGTGGAAGCTGTTATAAGGATGAGGAAGCTGTTAGCACTATGGAGGTGGCAGCTTTTATGTCCGTTATTTTCCATAATTAACCACTTATAACCTCTATAGTGAAGTTGACCTGAGTTGATTCTGTACTTGGTGCGCACCCCCCCCACCATCCACACCAAACCAGAATAGGGCTGCTAGGGTTCAAAGACAGAAAGAAAGAAAAACATGGAACCATAGGTGGCCCGTGATATTCAGGTAAAAGGAAGAAATCATGGTTACTTTATTATGACCATTGATTCATAAGCAGGGGTTTGTGTGTGTGTGTGTGTGTGTGTGTGACCTCCCATTACGTAATAATTCCAAGATGATGCGGTCACTTCCGCCGTGGTAATAATCAACCAATTCCCACCGCATCCTGTGATTTAGAGCAGAGAGGATGTAGCTCCTTTGGAGGAGATTCATCAGCTGTAGTTTGTTTAAACTTCCCCTCCGTGGTCAAGATGCAGCGACAGCTTCCCTTGCATGGGTTCCATCCATGTGCATCCTGTAACAGAGTCAGAACTCTGTTAAGATAAATGGGAGCATGCTGGGCTAACCTACGTTTGCCATAAAGCTGCTCTGAGGTTTCGTCAGGAATGTTCACCTTGTTTTATGACTACAGCAGAGTTAGCATATTAAATACCTCAGCTGGTAAAAATGTGATTTCTCTGGTGCACGACACAGAGGCACTGGGGAACAGTTCACACCTCAAGGGGGTTCGTGGCATGACTATAGAAAAGGACTGCCTTGATTTTCAGGATTCCGCAAAGTATAGCCAGAAGATCAGAGACCCCTGCCTACTGAAATGGGGTGGTTTTAGGATTAGTTTTCAAAGCGTAGGTTTGTTACTGCTGTTTTTTTCCAAGACCATTCGATGAATGTATTCAGTAGGCGGAGATCTCAGGGAATCTGGCTACACGAGGCTCAATTCAACAATACTCTTCATAGTGGGAGATATTTTCGATAGATCAGAATTCAATGCTTCATTATATTTCTCAAAACCCTTGCTATTGGCCCAGGCCGTAGCGTAACGGTCTGGGCACCGGACTGGTGATCCAGTCGCGGTGTGCCGCGGGTTCGACTCCCGGACCCGACACGGCCTTTACCGCATGTCATCCCCCCATCTCTCTCCCGTTTCCTGTCAGCCTACTTTCTATCCCTTAAAAAATCAATAAAGGCGTAAGCCGCAAAAAAATATCTTAAAAAAAAAAAAAAAACCTTGCTATTGTCTCTAACCCTTTGTCTCTCTCTGTGTGTTAAAAGCTGTGTCTGGGAGATTCTACCGACTGCGTTCGAGACCAGATGCAGTGCATGATGCGATCACTGCAGGACCTCAAACACATCAGCACGCCCGCCAGGCCGCTGAGCGAGCCGTGCCCTCGCACCTTTGCCGTGACGCGCCACTGTCAACAGAAGGCGCACCGAGAGCGGATGGCACGCGTCCGCGTCTCTGCGGCCAGCGAGGCGAGCGCCTACGACTCGGCGTGCTGCCTGGCTAGCCCGTTGGAGGAGGAGGAGGAGGAGGAGGGGCATGGACGCTTGGTGCAGGGCTCCCCCAGCAGTGAGAAGAGCCTGGACTTTGACTCTGGCTACTCTGAGGCCTCCTGGCAGGACGAGGGCGTGGTGCTCCGGAGGACGCGCAACGTCCGGGTCTCCAACTCGGCGTGCCTCCGCACCAACCGGGGGCCCTCCGGCCGCGTCCGCCCCAAGTCCACCTCGGACGCCTGCCTGGAGCGCTGGACCTCGTTCGAGGCGAGCAACCCGGAGGACTGGACCGCGTCGCTGCTGAGCCGCAGCAGGAACAGACAGCCCCTGGTTCTCGGGGACAACAGCTTTGCGGACCTGATAAAGAACTGGATGGACCTTCCGGAGTGTCCGGAGCCGGCACAGCTCAGGCCCAATGCGGGCCGACGTCTGGCCAAAGACCTCCTAGTCAACATGCGCAAGAGACTGGCAGGGATGTCGAAAAGCGGGGAAGTGAGTAAGAGGCCGGTGGATTCCACAAGGGTCAGCTGGGCTGCGGAGACCCCCAAACGCATGTCCTGTCCCGTGGGACCGGACATGCAGGCATGGAAGCCGTGCCAGGCATGGAAACCGTTCTTCCACCAGTCCCACACAGGCCTGCACCAGCTGGATACAGACTTTCACAAGTTCACTGCTCTCATGAAGACTGGCAGTCGACAACCCATCATATGTAATGACATCATTGGATATATCTGAGTAATGTTACATCATGGATACGGAGCACCACTTTCCAACACATTTGTACAAAACTGTTCTATTTTCCTGGTTTCTACAATGAATGTCTATGCTGTTGAAATAAACCCTTTTTTCTATTTAATGACAGTGACAATGTGGTATGTCTGAAAGCTGGGGAAGTGTAATCATTTAAAAGGAACTTGCTCGTCACCTGCTGACAATGATGGTCAACATCTCATCAAATTACATAATCTACAGTATAGCGATGCACAATATATTGTTCATCATATCATCACAATCAATCAATATTTACTTAAAAATGCAATATCGATATTGAGCCAATATCAAAATAAGTGCTATGTTGTCTTTTTGGTTTCAATTTTAAGGTTTCCCAATGAAATCTGCAGATTATATATGGGATATGGGAAGCTTTTAGAGGGTAGAAAAATGTTAAGTAAAAATAAATGTTACATCTTTGCTACATTTAATTAGTTTGAACTAACGTGTGCTCATCTCCTTCAGTAGTGAAAGCAGACACTTTGATAAGTGTTCATATAAGTAGTTAATCAGGTAATAAGGATGCAGTGTTTTTAAAGTCTGCAGATCTACACCCAGAATCACAGTTACTGTACCAGTAAGACGCCTGAGGGCAAGAAGTGCACGCTTCCGCCTGGGTGACAGCAGACTGCTGGGCGAGCGCTGGCGCTTAGGAAAGGGGGGTCAGATCAACATATCCGCCTGGGTGACAGCAGACTGCTGGGCGAGCGCTGGCGCTTTGGAATGGGGGGGGTCAGATCAACATATCTGCCTGGGTGACAGCAGACTGCTGGGCGAGCGCTGGCGCTTTGGAAAGGGGGGTCAGATCAACATATCTGCCTGGGTGACAGCAGACTGTTCGGCTTAATATTGATGACATCAGGGATCTGCATCCGGCTCCCTGATGATGTCACGTGATGTCACGTGCTCCATCCCTGATGATGTCACGTGATGTCACGTGCTCCATCCCTGATGATGTCACGTGATGTCACATGCTCTCTCATCCCAATCTAATATCATTACCTTTGAAACGAGTCATTCTGAAGCATGTAACTAACTAGAACATCTAATGAAAGCCTGCTGTGTCTGAGTCAGCTGTAAAGAGGTCTACGTCATTGTATTCCTTGTCAGAGGGAAAGGTCACACACATCCTTTATCCCAGTGCAAACAAAACTACAGTTTAATTAAGTGCATTTTTATGTCATGCACCGAACAGCCTGCTATGGCCGATCTACAAGCTCTCTAGACTTTTGCATGTCAATGTGCCACACAAGTGTAAAGCTTCTGCTTTTTATTCAAGTTGCATACACATCTCCAACATATAGCATTGTATTGCCCCCCAATTCAGATATACACATCACTGACAGCATATTCAGTGGCCCAAAGCTTGAGACATTAAAATAATGTTTGATATAATGAATATGAATGCGGCAGGATGGGATGTACAGTATATCTATTGTATTTAATGCGGCAGGCTGGGATGTATATCTACTTTGGGCTTGTATTTGAAACCCTGGGAGGCTGGTATTTTGTTGATTGTCGCTTCCGGGCAGAAACCTTGTATAGAATTTTCAAATGTGGATAATTATATTTGTCGTCATTTAATGCCAAGCTAAAGTATGCAATGCTATGCATTGTGAGCTCGTACATCTGCCATTTTCCCTTTCTGAAGAATCCATGACCCCATACAAGGTTTCCACCCGACACAGCAACATCATGCAAACCCCCCCCCCCACAAATCACCCAAAACCTACTGTGCCAGTTCACAGTTCTCCCTGCAAACGGCCCTCATTCCCATGGTCAGTCTGACCTTAATTAGACATGAAACCAATCCAGCATTCCCTCATCAAATCCATATGCCTTGGCACACGTCTCTATGGAATCCTAGCCTGGCTTAACAAAAACAGACCCAACACACACAAGTCCAAAGGAGCGTATTGTGAACATAATTTTAGCATCTGCCAACTGGCAAAGCTGATATGAACAGAATGAGGCTATGATGGCATTTCCATGAGGAGAAACACACGGTTATAACCATGAAGTTATAAAAGGAAGTATAACAGGAAGTTACTTTTTCCAATTGCCCTGACGAACAAAGGACGGAATGGTTTAGCGATTAGTGTGTGTTAGCGTGTTAGTGTGTGTAGCGTGTAGTGTGTGTTAGCGTGTTAGTGTGTGTTAGCGTGTAGATGTGTGTAGCGTGTTAGTGTGTGTTAGCGTGTAGTGTGTGTTAGCGTGTAGATCGTCTATTTACAGCAAAGAGATGGTCTGTTAGAGGGAGAAAGGGAGGGGACCAATATTACAGACCCCGGTCAATGCATTTTTATAATAGTGGTTATTCTTGCATATAATTACATCCATTAGGAGGGACAGCTGGGCACAGAGACGGGACAAATAAAAATGACACATTTTCCAAAATAAATTCATAAATAATATACAAAAAATCTAACAAATTCCATACATAAAATAATAATAAAAGAAGAAGTAGTGAAAACAGATGATCTACAAGCTCACACTGAT
Organism: Protomyctophum parallelum; assembly: GCF_964188405.1. Classification (NCBI taxonomy): domain Eukaryota; kingdom Metazoa; phylum Chordata; class Actinopteri; order Myctophiformes; family Myctophidae; genus Protomyctophum; species Protomyctophum parallelum. Next base: position 52,330,929 of record NC_139703.1, on the reverse strand, counting down.
TTCCACTACTTTGGGTCTCGTGAGACATTTCTCTTTTGGGTCTCAAGCTAAAAAGTTTGGGCAAAATCTAATCTACTGAATATCAAACCTTTTAAAAGGTTGTTATTGTTATATACAACACCGGGCTATGGAGAGAGAGATTCCTTGTATTGTAACCCAGAGCATCCTTTCACATGCTGATGCTGCAGACGATCTAAACAAGACGCCTGTGGTCTCAGAGACTACAGAGGACCATGCTTATGAATAACAAAGCTCAACAACAATGATCCACGCAGGGCGGAGCACACACACACACACACACACACACACACACACACACACACACACACACACACACACACACACACACACACACACACACACACACACACAAACACACAGCAACAGGTGATTTTGCATCAGGTTTGTTGTCAGAATCAACTTTATTGTCACAACACAGGTTTACAGGTGTAAAGAAGTGATTGACTTTTATTTGTGCAAGCGTAAGTACTTCAAGCAGCAACACTAGCCCTTGCTTTTGGGTTTGGGTTAAGTTTGTCATCTTGCACATTTGCCTATAGATACGCTAGCTATGCACATTATACCTGCACAGTTAGATATGTATATATCATCATGCTGTCCTGCTGCTACGTGTCTGGATACAAATTCAAACATAGCAATACAAATATCAGATCTACAAGCTCAAAACACGATGCATCGTAAGTTCGCAACATGTTTTGAACTTGTTGATCGTCTATTTGTGCTACTTTTGTGTGACACTAGTATGACAAAGTAAGGCATTCATTTTCTGGGTAAAGAAACGTTAAAAGTTGAAATAATAAGAGGTTTCTGTCCGACAGCAACGATATGCACATTAACTGCACTCTTCTGGAACCGATGAAACAACATCCTTGATGATGATGTTTCTCACTGTATAGTAACTGCTTGTACTTGTGTTAGTGACAAATAATAAACCGTTCTTTATTCGTGTTGATTCTGGATTCACTTGACGTCCTCCTCAGAGCAGGTACCTGATGCAGGGGACAGTCTCACAGTCCTCGTCCTCAGCAAAAGAGGGGACCAGTTCCAGCATGTGCTTGTGATGAGGAATCTCTGCCTTGGTCACCAGCTTCACCACGTCAGACACACTGGAAAGACACACACACCAAGGAATGCATGACTCCTGTGCTGTCCTAGCTAGGATCTTCAGAGATATATATGACAATTAAGGCATCACTGAGTAAAGATGAATTATTAACCTCCTCCATAAAAGCAAAACAGAGAACAACAACACTCAATCAACCGTGTTCAAATGGGTTGTAATAATCCAAAGTTATAGTGATGTTGCTATTGCTACTACAGTAGTTTGTGGGGCCTTTTCTTATCATCTGAACTTACAACATTATTGTTATCGTTCTGTTGATGTTGTGTACAGCAGGGGTTCCCAAACTCCAGACCCAAAAGAGACCCCCAGGATACAAACTAGTGAGAATAGTCGATCTACAGGCTCACAGCATGTCACAATGTGACCTGTTGTGAGTTTGTAGATTTGCTATTTTCACTACTTCTTAAAAGTTTTTTTGGAAAACAGTGGTGTACAATATTGACCCACTGTGTGGAAAACAGTGGTGTACAGTATTGAAACAGTGGTGTACAGTATTGAAGCAGTGGTGTACAGTATTGAAGCAGTGGTGTACAGTATTGAAGCAGTGGTGTACAGTATTGAAGCAGTGGTGTACAGTATTGAAGCAGTGGTGTACAGTATTGAAGCAGTGGTGTACAGTATTTAAACAGTGGTGTACAGTATTGAAGCAGTGGTGTACAGTATTGAAGCAGTGGTGTACAGTATTGAAACAGTGGTGTACAGTATTGAAGCAGTGGTGTACAGTATTGAAACAGTGGTGTACAGTATTGAAGCAGTGGTGTACAGTATTGAAGCAGTGGTGTACAGTATTGAAGCAGTGGTGTACAGTATTGAAGCAGTGGTGTACAGTATTGAAGCAGTGGTGTACAGTATTGAAGCAGTGGTGTACAGTATTGAAGCAGTGGTGTACAGTATTGAAACAGTGGTGTACAGTATTGAAGCAGTGGTGTACAGTATTGAAGCAGTGGTGTACAGTATTGAAGCAGTGGTGTACAGTATTGAAGCAGTGGTGTACAGTATTGAAGCAGTGGTGTACAGTATTGAAACAGTGGTGTACAGTATTGAAGCAGTGGTGTACAGTATTGAAGCAGTGGTGTACAGTATTGAAACAGTGGTGTACAGTATTGAAGCAGTGGTGTACAGTATTGAAGCAGTGGTGTACAGTATTGAAGCAGTGGTGTACAGTATTGCAGACCTTGAAATACTTGCATTTCACCGCTTCTATCTGTATGAGTAGTATAACAATTAACCTTCTTGAAGTTAAAACACATTTCTTGTCTGGACAAAATAAACTGCTGAGATAGAGGTATATCCTGTCCTGTTTTTTGTTTGTTTTTGTTGGTAAGTGCTACCCCATACATCCTTGGATGCTGTGTCTTTTTACACCTCCCCCATATCATATCATCAGTGAGCAGCCCCTCCCCCATATCATATCAGTGAGCAGCCCCTCCCCCATATCATATCATCAGTGAGCAGCCCCAACGCAGGAAGCTGGGCGCGCGTCCTGACAGCTCCAGGATGTAACTACTGGAGGAGGCATTTGTCATGTGGGGCATCTCCATCTCCCTGTAACAACAGCCCTGACACCAGATCCCCCCAGCCACTGTGTCAACACCTGGATAAAGACAGATACACCAGATCCCCACAGCCACTGTGTCAACACCTGGATAAAGACAGATACACCAGATCCCCACAGCCACTGTGTCAACACCTGGATAAAGACAGATACACCAGATCCCCACAGCCACTGTGTCAACACCTGGATAAAGACAGATACACCAGATCCCCACAGCCACTGTGTCAACACCTGGATAAAGACAGATACACCAGATCCCCACAGCCACTGTGTCAACACCTGGATAAAGACAGATACACCAGATCCCCACAGCCACTGTGTCAACACCTGGATAAAGACAGATACATCCACTGTTGCCAAGTCTTCTTATTGCAAGTGACTTAGTAGGACTTGTTTTTTCTCCCCCTGTAAAGTCGCTTGTAAACTAATGCAGGTTCTGGTTGTTGGGGGGAAATAGTTTTTTAAGGCCAGATCGATCGACCAATGCAATTATAGTCGCAACTCCTTGCAACAAAACAGTGTTAAGCTCAGTCCACTCTACACCAATGCAACGCCTTGCAACTTGTGGATAATGGTTGCAAGTATAGTTGCATTGGTGGTGTGGACTTAATATGTCATTTTTCATGATTTTCTAAGATGAAAAGAAATCATGACTAGAAAAAGTGCCCTTCCGGGCACAGGTCTCCACCAGGTTATCCACATATCCGTGCAGTTAGAGGTAAAAACACTTTTCGGCCAGTTATAGCGCCACCTTGAGGCTGAGTTGAAATTGTTCATGTGGCATTTTGTCCTCGGCCTAGTGGGAATGTGGGTGCACAATTTCACGGAAATCACGCGATGTGTTCATGATTTGCAGCATTTTGTTTGAAACTGAGCACTCCTGTGAACTTTGGAAGCCAATCTTAACCAATCAGGATGGAGTCTGATAAATCTGAAAGACCCGTTTCGTTGAATGGCTCTAGAGAGACTGTGTACCAATTTGCGTGATGTTTGGACAAAATCTGTAGGTGTACTGTGCAAAAACTTGTTTTGCACAAAGCGGCCTCCTGGTGGCGCTATAACAGGCCGTTCTGGAAAGTTTGGGGCAGAGGTTCATGGTTGGCATCCAGGGAGTGTGTGTGCAAAATATGGCATCGACCGCTTGTTTTGCACAAAGCGGCCTCCTGGTGGCGCTATAACAGGCTGTTCTGGAAAGTTTGGGGCAGAGGTTCATCGTTGGCATCCAGGGAGTGTGTGTGCAAAATATGGCATCGACCGGGTTAACGGTGGCCGAGATTAGCTGTTCACGGACACACGGACACACGGACACACACGCGGACGGACGGAGTGCAAAACATACTCTCCCCACATGCCTTCGGCCTGGTGGAGACAAATATCATGAAAAATGCCTACTATAGTACGTCGTGTAGTTGCTTATTTGCGCTTACCGCAGTTTATCCAATTTAAACCTATATGTGCTATTTTCACCCAAAAAAATTAAGAAAAAAAGACCTGGCTGCTTGTTTCTCTCACAAAACCTGGCAGCACTGCATGAATCCACTCAGATGAGGAGGGAAATGAGTGGTGAAAGGCTTCACAGAGTGTCCAACAGCCCAAACTTAGCAGGTAAACCACCTCCAAACCCCAGTGAGGCTGAGGCTGATTTGTGATGCATATTTCTGCTGTGCTCAGTGGAAATGAGAGCATCCCCTCAGGGCCCAGTTTGTGCCGTGATGAATGACGGGGAGAGTTTATAGCGCACACACCAGCTGAGGCATTTCACATTGCCTTGGGGCTTCAACTATGTTGCTTTGGTTGTGGTGGTTAATTATACTGCCAGACCTGAAGAACATATTATAGCTTCTGAGATGTTCAGCCAAAGAGGAAAAGAGCTTGATATAACTTGTAATATTCTGGGACTCTAAATAACCACACTTGGAGCGCATTCAAACACAGGTCTTAACGTGGTGACTCTCAAAGCAGAACTGAACACACGCACAGCACACTCAGAGGCTACAACAGGCTGCTAATCAGCACAGGTGGAAATAATGTTCTCAATCAGTGGCATGCTCTTTCACCTAGAAGACACTCATTTATTACATAACTAATTTAGCAACTAACCCATCTCATGATATATTGTTGTCTCCATCTGTACAAAGATTCCATGTTCAAGTGTCATTCCTCCTATACAGTTCAATGTTGAAGTGTTTCAACTTTAGTAATGGCCCCTGCAGCCCTTACACACTGCACGATATTTGCTGTCGGGGAGCTTTTTTTTGGATCTCACGACAAATCCCCAATCTGACGCAAGATCGGGCAGCGCTCTGTCTACCGAGCAATCTTTGTTCCTACGCTCAGCAATGGTCATGAAATGTACTCGTGACTGTTCCCGCGACGCCACTCCGATAAGCAGTTGAAGATGGACAGATGGATGGATGGATGGATGGATACATTTTTCGATTATTATCATTTATATTTCATCAGAAGAAGAATTTCATGAATATTTTCATGAATAAACGGAAACTTCCCATAGATCCGAAGTCCCGTTAGTCCGAACATGCACTGCTCCCGTGCATTGCGGTTAGGTTTAGCTTTTCTCCCGTGCTTGCGGTTAGGTTTAGGTTAGGGTTAGAGATAGGGATAGTCATTTCGGAACAATGAACCTTCTGACTAATGACACGGCACCGAATAAATGAGTAGTACATTTTAAAAACTAAAAAGTAGTGAAAAGAGCAGATCTACAAGGTGAGCTTGTAGATAGGCTATTTTCACTAGTTTGTGTCCTGGGGAGACATGAAATGGGTCTCGAGCTAAACAGTTTTGGGAACTACTGCTCGTAACGGTTCAACGGGTTAATGTGTTGGTCCTCGAAGGCAGAAGGAAACCTGAGGGTGAAGAGTTGGTGTCTCAATCAGCAGCGTTCACTGAACCACTGGGAGTGTGAGCTGACGAGTCCCTCAACACACACACACACACACACACACACACACACACACACACACACACACACACACACACACACACTCTCAGAGGAAATATCCCATCCTGGCTCTAAGCAAACAAAGGGAGGCTGCTTACTGTGTGTTCACCTCACAATTGTTTGTTTTTGTTTGCACGCCTTTGTTTTTTTGTGCACGCTTTTGTCTTTGAGTGCACGCTTTTGTGTGCACACTATTGTTTCTGTCACCCCCCCCCCCCCCCTAGCACTTCACTCTCCCTGTACCTTTTCTTTCGACTAATGCTAGCGGTTGATCAAGATATCGTCACTTGTTATGTTTAGTTGTTTGATAAATCTTTTTGTATCACGGACAAACTCGCACCGTGAGACCGGTAGACCGGTATCGATAGTGTAGCATAATGCATTAAAGTCATAGTGAAAGATTGTCTCTTTGGGATAGGTTCAGGACTGTGATTGACAATAAGGGTGAGCAGGCAATGCCAACCAGCCAGGCTGACCATATGAAGGATGAGGCCCTCATCTATGGAACTAGATGCTTCACTTAGGCCCAATCCCAATCCACTCCCTTGCTGACTCAATGAGCCCTCACTGACTTAGCTGCGCGTTCATGTGAAGTCTGCGAGGGCTTGAGGGATGTCCCATTTGAAATCGGTAAGTCAGTGAGGGCTCAGCCCCGCCCCTTTATGTGCCCTTTGCCAAAGTCAGCGTCGATGCTGACTTTAGCAAAGAAATTACCCACAGTTCATAGCGTTACCAGTGGAATGAGGGGGATCCTCCGAACGTCAATCATTTAATTATGCAAATTAGTTATGTATCGCGGTTAGAATGTCAACAAACACAATAGTGCTTTCTCACTGTTCTCAAAAGGAGACGGAATGGAAGGATATAGGCTATATATTTAATAACAACAATAATAATAAGGGAAACATGATGAGAAATGACAAAAGTAGCAAAGTAAAATAATATGGAAATGAAATGTATAATGAATATTATTATATATTAATATTACAACTCATATCACACAGGAAAGTGTATTTATTAAACTAATAATAAAACGATCAGCTTAAATACTAAAATAGACATAATAGACATGTATAAATAGGCAAAGCATGTAGGTAGGCACTGGCTGTGAATAAGGACAGTCTTTATAAAGTGATGCAAAGTGTCATGAATGGCGGACTCGTCTTCAAAGTGCTGTCCCATTTATTTCACAACAATTTGGAGCCCTTGCAGCCTCTCACCCTCAAGCACTTACAGCTGACGTCATTAAAGTCAATGAGGGTCCAGGGCTCAGGGCTTGAGGGAGGCAATTGGGATTGGGCCTTAAATCCTCATTATCCTTGCCAATATTAAAAAAAACATCTAAAGAGATATCTTATTTCTTCCTCTCTGTAGATTACATGTTTTACCTTGATGCGTTATATTTTATTTTGTGTGTTTGTTGTTGTATTGTTTATTTCAGTTTTTTGTGCAGTCTGTGTTTTTATTTCTTTACTGCACAGCTGCCCCCCTTTGCCAACTTGTTGACTTTTGTACTGTTCTTTATGAACTTTTAATCTGTTTAAACCAATGACCTCTTCCTACAGGAAAGGATTCCAAATAAGCCAGCTGGCTTCTTCCCTTAATTCCTTGCATTGTATTTTTGTTCTTTGATACGTTATTGTCTATTTTTTGTACTACATGCTAAATAAATAAACCTAAAGGCAGAGGCAGAGGAATCTCTTTTCAATGTTTTGAAACCACACACACACACACACACGGTTCGAGGGTTGAAGAAAGGTGGTTGGGCGACAGGAGACAGCGCTGGTGTGTTGACCTGAGCATGCAGCATCAGGGAACGAGTGCAGCTAGTTAACCACTTATATAGCCTCCCACACCTGTGCGTGGCCAATGAACAAGCTGCCACTCACTCAGACTTGATTGGGTGTCAGTGACTCCTTTTGACACATAGAATAGAAAAGTAATTAAATTCCATGCATCGAAACAAATACTGTAAGCAACGATACAATAGTAGTTGTTACCTCTAGTATTGTGACCCTCTATTAATAATAATAATAAATAATAAAACTTTATTTGTATAGCACCTTTCATGACATGAAATGCAGCTCAAAGTGCTTTACAGAACAATGGAGAATAAAAGAAAAGCAAGGCAACGACCGGAAATAGGCCAATATAACGGCATAAAACCGCCCCAAAACGGCTCCAAAAAACAGCAAAAATGTTGCGCGTGGGTGAAGGGGGGGGGCCCTTCGAGCTTCAGTGCCCAGGGGCCCTCAGAGGTGTTAATCCGGCCCTGTGTGACCCTCTATTAGTTGAGTTGTAACAGGTTCCTTTTGCAGTAGCCAGGCACACAGAGTACAGAGCTTTGTTTAGTATCTATATGACCACAATAGCAATAAGCTCTCCGGCAGTTTTTCTGTTTCATCCTTTTGACAGACATGTACAAATTAGGTCTGTCAATCGATTACAATATTTAATCTGATTAATCGCACGATTCTCCATAGTTAACTGTGATTAATCGCAAATTAATCGCATATTTTTTATCCGTTCTAAATATACCTTAAATCAGTGGTTTTCAAGATTTTTCATATCAAGGCCCATTATTTATTCTGCATTTGAGCCACGGAACCACCATTTGATGACATTTAGCCTTCCAGACCCAAACTAAAGAACTGTATTGATGTTGGCCAATGGTACCATTACGAGAGATAACAGGCCATGTTGATCAAAATAACATGTTTTCTAAGTTTTCTAATTGTGTAGACTTAAATTAACTTAAGTAATGCAGCTGTTTAACAATTATTCAACTCTTCAGTGTAAAATTGCCATGCGTCTCTCAACCATTCTGTCAAACTTCACAGTGCGTTAATCGCGCGTTAAAAAAAATAGTGCGTGTGAGTTAACTAGTTAATAGTGCGTTAACTTTGACAGCCCTAAAATAAATATATGTATATGCATTTGCAGCATTTATCAATATAAAATAAATAAATACATCTGACGGATGGACCGACCTCATCTGCAGCCTGTCCTGGTGAGCGGAGTGCACGTCGTACAGGAGAGCACTGCCACAGAACAGAGCGCTCACCTCCAGGCTGGACCGGGCCTGCAAAACAACACAGACAGAGAATACTTTATTAACCCATTCTGACCTGAGATCAGATTCATACCAGGTTTCCACTGGGACACACACTGGGTCTGATGAACCCATTCTGACCTGAGATCAGATTCTAAAAAATTCTAAAAAGAAACATGGGTTTAACTGATTAACTCATAATGACAGACATACGGATAGCCTACACACGTTCAAAACCAGGTCTGCTTTGTCAACATTAGGATCGCTTTCAGAGCCTGAATAAAATCACTTACTGAATTATGTACCTAGATTTGGCCTTTTTAAGCAC
>NC_139703.1:52271891-52319391 GCF_964188405.1 Protomyctophum parallelum | reverse complement strand
TAGCCGATCTACAAGCTCAAGGCGACGTGTTTTGAGCTTGTAGATCGGCTATTTTTGCTATATTTGAATTGAAAACCTGAATAACTTTTTGCTATTTTTGAATTAGAATCCTGAAAAGTAACCTTTTTTATTGCATTTCAAATGCATTTAGTTATAGTTATGTTAACTTTATGAACTGTTAGCATAACTACATTGGACATAAAAAGACAATACTAGCATTTTAATACTAGTCATGAAGTACTAGTCATTTAATACTAGTCATGAAGTAATTAAAGCAGGTTTTGGAAGTGTAAACAGCTGCAATCAGTACTATAATATCAGTATTCTGATATTAACATGCGGGGCCGCATTAAGTGAATGTGGGGGGGGGGGGCGCATGTGGCCCCCGGGCCGCCAGTTGCCTATACTTGGTCTAATTATAACCCAAACGGCCTGCTTTGAGGTCAAGTACAGTCTGTGTTTCCACTCATTATGACAGTATGCAGAGTAAAGTACAGTCTGTGTTTCCACTCATTATGACAGTATGCAGAGTAAAGTACAGTCTGTGTTTCCACTCATTATGACAGTATGCAGAGTAAAGTACAGTCTGTGTTTCCACTCATTATGACAGTATGCAGAGTAAAGTACAGTCTGTGTTTCCACTCATTATGACAGTATGCAGAGTAAAGTACAGTCTGTGTTTCCACTCATTATGACAGTATGCAGAGTAAGACGATAAGCCAGAAGGTCTCTGGAACACTAGCCTTGATACAAGGCTGATCCAAGGCTACTCGCACACATGTTGATATCACATCGTCACCGTCGCCTGGATTCCTTGTATGTCCAAAACTGTTATTTTTTCCTAGCATTTATAGTCACAAACTCTGATTGAATGGTGAATGGTGCATTTATATACCACCTTTATCTAAAGATCTTTACAGTGTGCATTACATCCTCTATCGCACGCACGCACGCACGCACGCACGCACGCACGCACGCACGCACGCACGCACACACACACACACGCACACACACACATACAAGGTTTCTAACGATATATAGAGTGATAAGCAAGAAGGTCTCTTGCTCATGTTTTTTCCTCCTCTGAAAATGGATGGCCTCCTTTTGACAATGTTGGCATCTCATGGGAGAGATTTACAGCAGCTATAGCTCGCCAAAAACACGGTGCGATTACGATCAGAGATGACAAAAAGAATGTGACTAATAAAACGTGCAACTTCACAAATATATACACATGCTTCTTCTCTGGACAGTGAAATAACAACACAGGAATGTTTTCCACACACCTTGCCAGAAGGCTGATCAAATGGCCAAACTGAGCCGCTCTTAGTCTCAGGTTTGTCTGTTCTGGAAAAAGGCGACGTGAAATAAATGGATGTTTTTCATCAGATTAGGGTGGTTTACAATCCCAGAGATGTGGTTTTACTGCAGTCAGTAAAACTAGGCCTGTAACACAACTGTGAAACAAACAAAATAAGGCCATTAATGTACACTACTGTAACTGTGAGAGCATATAAATACAGTGTAGTTATGAAAGCGTTGTTTTGAAAGAACAATCAAACCAGACTGCAGCATGAGCCTCTTCAAAAGGCAAATGATGCACAAGAGGTTCTTGCTGATACATTCATTGGTCTGACTTACATACAACATACTGAACATGGAAATGTCCAAAACGGTTACTTTTCAATTCCAAAATCGTGTCGCAATAATGCACCGCGTTTTGAGATTGCAGAGATATTTTTGTGCGACACTGTAGTGTAGTATGACAAAGTATAGGGCATTCATTTACAAAACAAAAACTTTGAAATATGGACATGTCACAGCAAGAACCTCTTGTGCATCATTTGCCTTTTTGATTGTCGACGAAAGTCGGTGTTTGTCTGACAGCTTGTCTACAAAAAGGTCAACACATTTAGTGGAGAAAAATGCCATGCAGTTGCTCAATCTTCATTAATTTCACATCCACACCAACTAAATAATGTCTTTGTCAATATTCTGTATTTTCCATAGTTATGGTCTGTTTAAATCAGTGTCTGAAAACAGTCCTTCTGCAAGCTCACAACACATCGTTCTGCTTCATGTTAATGAGTGTAGCCATTATCATTGGCCGGGCAATGACGCTGTGCATATGGGAACTGCGTGCGGGTGCTTTTGTCCGGAGGTTGTCCGGAGGTTCGGTGCGTTAGAGCAGTCTAATCCAGTGAGATCAGACATGGCGACCAGTGACCCCACAAGAGGATCATCTTCCTCTAAATCACTGCTCCACCGCCCATCCGTAAACAAAGATTCAACGTGTAAAAACCCCAAACTCATGTGTGATCCATTTAACCCTGCAGTGCACACAAACACAATGAAGCTGTTTCTGCTGTCCCCCAGCAGACATTATAGACATGACATGGCATCATGTGACATCATGTGTTTACCATCAACACCATAATCCATGTGTGCATGCAGGTCCCACAGGGAACTCATCAACCACTGGGCGAAGAATGGCACTGTCTGTCAGGCACAAACCTCGTATCTGTTTCACAGATATAGCTTTTTCACTTTTGCTCTTGGACATACAAGGTTTCCGCCCCAAAGCGTGAGGATATGTCACCTTGTAGAGGGTGTCTCTTCTGCACGGCCCCTTGAGTTGTGACAGATCACAACTTGGACTGAGACATTGAATACCGAATAACTCCCCCTAAACCTGGCTCCAATTATCTGTGCTCCAGCAGCCCAGAGGAACAGGCCAGACTACTCCCATGCAGTGTGTGCACGGTTTGGGGTTTAGGGACACACACTGAAGAGCAGACAAAAACACAAACCAAGCTAAAAACCAAGACAACATTTCGTCAACAAATACAAACTAGACTAAATGGCATAGGGACCAGTGGAGAAGAGATCGAGTAGAACTAAAATACAAGTCATTTTTTTACGCTTGGTTGCATGCTGAAAATAGCAGATCTACAAGCTCACAGCTTGTCAGATCTAGTGTAAAATGTGCCATTACGACACCATCGAGGCCCGCCAAAATAGATACGTTTTGTCGGCAAAATCAACTGTAGATTTAGTCGACTAAAATCTTATGATATTTAGTCGGCTAAAACTATAGACTAAAACGTAAAATATGACTAAAACTAAATGAAAACTATTCAAAAGACAAAGTTACTAAAACTAAAATAGAAATTTGCTGCCAAAACCAACACTGGTTCCATGTCCCAGGCTATAGACCGATTCACAGAGGGTTTCCTCCATTACTGAGGTGTACCATTAAGTGCAGCAGCACTGATTAGCTACACCTGGTCTACAGAGCACCTGCTCCATGGATTACACCTCAGTAATGGCCGCGCCCAGGGCACCCCTCTGTGAATCAGGCTATAGGTTAGACTAGGACAAACACTGGAGTTCCTGCAGGTTCCCTCAGTCTAGGCTATATGCAGTGATTGTCAACCAGTGGTGTAAACTGTAACTAATTACATTTACTTAAGTACTGTACTTAAGTACAATTTTGAGGTACTTTTACTTTACTGGAGTATTATTTAAAAAAAAAGGACAGTATACTTTTACGTATACTCCACTACATTTCAGAGGTAAATATTTAACTTTTACTCCACTACAATTATATGAAAACTTATAGTTACTAGCTACTTACAAAACACACTAACCACTTCAGCCCTACTGTATGTATATACATTTCGGCCATTTGAAAATAGCAGATCTACAAGCTCACTATTTTCAAAAGATTTTGTTTGCATTTTGAACTTGTGAAATGGGACATTCTGAACAACGAGTACTTTCTACGTTTAAGTACATTTTGATGCCAATACCTAATTCTGAACTTTTTATTTTGCAGTATTTCTACATTAGTAGTATTGATACTTTTACTTAAGTAAAACATGTGAGTACATTTTGCACATGTTGTCAACATACTGGCTTCATATATGTTTGCGCTACGTCAGTGTTTTGCAAACACAGGGTCGTGATGACACAGGACCGTTTTCAGCCTTTCGATTGGCTATTTTCACAGTATGGTTAATCTAATTCATAATGTATCATAATTAGGGCTGTCAATCGATTAAAATATTTAACTTGATTAATCGCATGATTGTCCATAGTTAACTGTGATTAATCGCAAATTAATCGCATATTTTTTATCCGTTCTAAATATACCTTAAATCAGTGGTTTTCAAGATTTTTCATATCAAGGTCCATTATTTATTCTGCATTTGAGCCACGGAACCACCATTTGATGAGATTTAGCCTTCCAGACCCAAACTAAAGAACTGTATTGATGTTGGCCAATGGTACCATTACGAGAGACAACAGGCCATGTTGATCAAAATAACATGTTTTCTAAGTTTTCTAATTGTGTAGACTTAAATGAACTTAAGTAATGCAGCTGTTTAACAATTATTCAACTCTTCAGTGTAAAATTGCCATGCGTCTCTCAACCATTCTGTCAAACTTCACAGTGCGTTAATCGCGCGTCAAAATAAATAGTGCCGTAAAAAGGATTGTGAGTTAACTAGTTAATAGTGCGTTAACTTTGACAGCCCTAATCATAATATCAGTCTGGAGCTGAACGTCTTTGGGAAGCTGCCCCCGTTGAGTCATCAACACAGTCTCCGTTCTGTCAGGGACAAACCAGAGCATCACTCTCACAGCAAAGGTTTACTTTGTCACACACATTTTAGACCCAAAAACATCTATTTCCAGCAAGAGCAGAGCGATATATGCGGCCTTGCACTTAAGTGTAAATGAAGCACGTAAGCAGGAATTACAAGCAGCTATAAAAGTAACATCATATACAATAAAATAAATACTGAGCTTTTCCAGAGATATAGGGTCCCATGCCAGAGCTTTTATCTAGGCCTTTTGTGTAGATTTAGCACAATGTGAACCGAGGCAGGCAGGCTATTTTCAATCTCCCCCCTCCCCCCTCCCTCCCCCTCACCTCAAGCCAGTCAGTAAAAGGCCTGCATAAATAAAAAGAGATGAAAAAAAGTGTCCCATTTCTACAAGTTCACAAAACACGTTAGAAATACTCAGTTAAAGTAAAAGTACCTCAAGCACAGTACGCAAGTAAATGTACTTTATTACTTTCCACCACACAGGTGGAAAACTCATTATGTCCAATAAAGTTATACCTTTCAGGATTCAAATTCTGAATAGGTTTTGCGATGCGAGATCACGCGACGTGTTTTGAGCTTTTAGATGGGTTATTTTTTGATACTTTTGTGTAATGCTAGAATGACAAAGTACGGCGGTCATTTTACAGGAAGAAAAAACGTACAAAAAGGTTAAATGTGGAAATAAGAGGTCTTTCTGCCCAACAGTATGTGGACCAGAGTGACATCATCACCCGTTACTCGTGTTCACTGTTCACAGCAGAAACACTAGCCTGAACGCAGGAACCAAAGCTGCTTCTGGAAGCAATTAGCAAGCTTTTAAAGTCCCCCACATCCCCCCCCAATAACTCTCTGTTACGGTCATATAATAGAAAACATAAAATGTCCTGCATATATAAATGACTGAAAAAATAGAATGAAAGCAAATGTGTGTACTTTGGGGCGACTGTGGCTCAAGAGGTAGAGCAGGTCGTCCAATGATCCATGGGTCGGTGGTTCGAATCCCGCCTCCTCCTCCTCCTGTCTACATGTCGAAGTGTCCTTGGGCAAAGACACTGAACCCCAAATTGCTCCCGGTGTGCTGGTTGGTGCCTTGCATGGCTTCTGCCCGCAATCGGTGTATGAATGTGTGTGAATGGGTGAATGTAATGCACAATCTATGTAAAGCGCCTTGGATAAAGGCGCTATATAAATGCACCATTTACCATTTTACTTTAGTATTTAGTCTTTCTCCCCCAGTGTCAACTGCCAATGCTGAAAACCAACACAAGACCGAATAACAATGCAGCTGCACCTTTACCACATGGGGACTAGTCATATTATTATACTACATTACTTAACACATTTTTGGAGGGCACCCCTTTTGGTGTTATAGCATTATGTTATGCTTTAGCTATTTAAAAATAGCAGATCTACAAGCTCTACGAGCTTAGGCTGAACGCCAAACTGAACAACATGGCTGCCCACTGGCCTATACTTGAGAACGATGCAACTTTGGAACCTAATAGTACCTGTTTTCAACTTGTCGTAGCACCCGTTTTTAACTGTCTGTCTGTGTCCCACATGGAGATCTCTGTTGTATCTGCCTGTGTCTGAAGAGGGAAAACTGACTTGACTGTGAAAAGTGGACTGGTTAAGGAATCAATTGGCAGGTGTGGGGGTTGCCGTGGCAATCAATTGTCTGAGGCAGAGGCTGGAAATTGCACAGGTGAGAGGAGTTGGCCTCATTAGGCCCACTGGCAGAGCCTGACCCAGAGCCTTTTCTGGTGGTTCTGGAGAACCGTGGGTCCGACCGACTCGATACCGGGCACTGCCCTCCCTGCGGGGGTGTGGAACGCGTGTGTCGAATGTGAAGTCGGTGGGTCAAGCGGTTCTGGAGTTAACGTGCATTACAACCGTACACTCACAGAGTAGGTGGCGCAGTTATAGTAGGATATACGGGTCCCGCCAACCGAGTCCGAAAATGTCTCCTTTGGGTCTTGACCTAAAAAGTTTGAGAACACCTCATTCTGAAGTTTGGCACCGATCGAAATGCAAAGAGAGAGAGGTTAAAAAAGGGTGAGATCCTGTGTGTGACGGGAACAGGAAGGTGGCTCTAGCCTCAGTAGACAGGGGGTTCGCCTTGTGGACTGTTTGGACTCTGAGAAAGCATACTTGTTGACTTACTTAATGCTGGGCGAGCGCACAATATTATTCGATGCCAATACACCCCCCCCCCCCCCCCCCCCCCCTTGCATATGATGTGTACTCTCGCAGAGGTCTGTTCGGACACAGAGCAGAGCTGGGAATCAGGAAGATTGTTGCTGTGTCTGCTTATTAAAAACAACTGTTTTTCAGATTTTTCTTTTTTGTTGTTGAGGGAGCTTGTTTCTTATTCAGGCTTCCTTCTGGTGGGGTAAAGAGACCCTTCAAGCAGTTACCATTACTTTCAGAGTGTGCCGCCTGAGCTGTGTGTATGCAAGGTCACTTCAGTGAGATTGCGACTGTACTGTATATATTGTCAGGGCAGAGAGGGACACGTCAGAATTCTCCAGGATAGACCAGCTCTCTGTCCTGTGCTTCGCGGGGCCCCCAAATCTGTGGACTGATAATGATCGAATCCGAATTCGTGACGTAACAGGTCGTATTTGCTTTCATATATGTCTTTGCTGTTCACATGTATATATCACATGACCATTCAATTTGGGATAATTGTGGGCAATCAATAAATGCCAGATCTTGTGAATCCATAATTTTAAGTGTACAGCCTGTTTATTGGACTATTAGATAACCCTCTCAACAGGATGGCGCATCAGCGTGACGACCCCGACGTGATTGAAAGCGGTTATCTTGTCCAGCAGGTTGGGTCATTTTGACCAGTATTGTAGTCTAGACATGGCCCCATAGCTGGCTAGAAAGGGCCTTTAAAAAATGCATTTGGATGCAGATTTCTACCAGCTTGGGGCTGTGTGTAGGTCGGCTTATTAGTTTTATCTAAATGGGGAATCAATTTTAAGTGATAATGTTTGGATGTGATACCATTGTGAACACGCTATGCTCTGTTTGTTGCCAACTGTGTTGTGTTTGCATAAGTGAAATATCCTATACCCGCTGGTATAGCTCTGTTGATTTTGATGTTTTGCTGAAAAAAAGAATGGAAAATGGAGGCGCTCGCTGTAAAAGTATGTGTGTGTGCGGGCGTGTGCGCGCGTGTGCGTGCGTGTGACTCGGTGTGTAAGGGGAAGCGGAAGGTGCGTGCAATGTGTGTGTATGTGCGCCTAGCAGTGGGGATGACAGTGCAGTGTCTGTGCATGCGCCTTTGTGTGTGTGTGCATGCGTAGTTGGATGTGTGTGCGTGCGGGCAGTGTGTGTGGGCATGCGTATTTGAATGTGTGTGTGTGCTAGTGCAGTGTCGTGCCCCACACACCCTGCCACAGCGAGGCGCTTTTCTTATCAGTGTGTGTGCAATGTGTGTGTGCGTCTGGGCCCGGAATGTGATGGGAACTGGTTTTGTTGTGTCTCAGCCTGGCGCCTGTCTAAAAAATATTGATAAATTGAAAAGTACACCAAGTCCTGCCACTCAGAGGAGGGATTTGCGACATTGAGTGGGTCAAAAAAAAATGCCAACCTGGGACATGCACAGTGGTGGAATAGGTACTCAGTTATTTTGCTTAAGTGGAGGTACCAATACTCAGTGTTGGGCAAGTTACTTTGAAAGCGTAGCTTGTAAAGCTACAAGTAGCTCACCATGGCAGTAGCTTGATCAAGCTACATAGCTACCCCTGGAGAGATGTAGCTTGTAAAGCTACAGCTACATGGAAAAAGTAGCTCAAAGTAGCTCAGCTACTTTTTATTTTTCAGCGTTAAATTGAGAATGTACATGCGGGAGACCCCTCCTCCCCTCTGGGAGACCCCTCCTCCCCTCTGGGAGACCCCTCCCCTCTGGGAGACCCCTCCTCCCCTCTGGGAGACCCCTCCTCCCCCTGCTCCCCTCTGGGAGACCCCTCCTCCCCCTGCTCCCCTCTGGGAGACCCCTCCCACCCTGCTCCCCTCTGGGAGACCCCTCCCAGCCTGCTCCCCTCTGGGAGACCCCTCCCACCCTGCTCCCCTCTGGGAGACCCCTCCTCCCCCTGCTCCCCTCTGGGAGACCCCTCCTCACCCTGCTCCCCTCCGGGAGACCCCTCCTCCCACCCTGCTCCCCTCTGGGAGACCCCTCCTCCCCTCTGGGAGACCCCTCCTCACCCTGCTCCCCTCTGGGAGACCCCTCCCCTCTGGGAGACCCCTCCCCTCTGGGAGACCCCTCCTCCCCTCTGGGAGACCCCCCCACCCTGCTCCCCTCTGGGAGACCCCCTCCTCACCCTGCTCCCCTCTGGGAGACCCCTGCTCCCCTCTGGGAGACCCCTCCTCACCCTGCTCCCCTCTGGGAGACCCCTCCTCCCACCCTGCTCCCCTCTGGGAGACCCCTCCACCCTGCTCCCCCTCTGGGAGACCCCTCCTCCCCCTGCTCCCCTCTGGAGACCCCCCACCCTGCTCCCCTCTGGGAGACCCCTCCTCACCCTGCTCCCCTCTGGGAGAACCCCTCCCACCCTGCTCCCCTCTGGGAGACCCCTCCTCACCCTGCTCCCCTCTGGGAGACCCCTCCCACCCTGCTCCCCTCTGGAGACCCCCCCACCCTGCTCCCCTCTGGGAGACCCCCTCCTCACCCTGCTCCCCTCTGGGAGACCCCCCCACCCTGCTCCCCTTGGGGGAGACCCCTCCTCCCCCTGCTCCCCTCTGGGAGACCCCCCCACCCTGCTCCCCTCTGGGAGACCCCCCACCCTGCTCCCCTCTGGGAGACCCCTCCTCCCCCTGCTCCCCTCTGGGAGACCCCCCCACCCTGCTCCCCTCTGGGAGACCCCTCCTCCCCCTGCTCCCCTCTGGGAGACCCCTCCCCCTGCTCCCCTCTGGGAGACCCCCCCACCCTGCTCCCCTCTGGGAGACCCCTGCTCCCCCCTGGGAGACCCCTCCCACCCTGTGATACCAGGGCCAATCAGAGGCCAATTAGAGGCAGCTGTCAAGTGCTGATATGCCCTCAAAGCAATCAGAAAAAGGAACAGTCCTTGATTTTTCAAAGGGGGTTCTAGTACAAGAATTAACACAGCAACCAATGGTCAAAATTAATATATTTCTTTCATGTTATTGCCCAAAATTGTAGCTTGTAACTTGAGTAGCTAAGCTACAAAAAATGACCCAAAAGGTAGCTGAGCTACTTGACGAGGTACACAAATATGAATGTAGCTAAAATACCACAAGCTACAGCAAAATGTAGCTCAGCTACGTAGCTCAGCTACATGTAGCTTAATACTCCCCAACACTGCCAATACTGCAATTTAGAACTACTCCTTCACAAGTAAAAGTACGGAATTGAAAAAGTACTTGAGTAAAAGTGCAAAAGTATCGGCATCAAAGTTGTACTTAGGTACAGTACTTAAGTAGAGGTACTTGGTTACTTTCCACCACTGGACATGCACAAGTTGTCCCGTTATGTCAAATCATAAAATACAACCTCCCGGCGTTTGGGGGAACACGAATTACCCAGAGAGAGAGCAAATGGAGTCAGATAAGTGTCAGTGAGGTGGGTAATGTTGTGAAAACAAAGGTTGTGTGAAAATAAGCCCTAAAAACAAAGGTTGTGAAAAATGTAGATTTCACTATTACCATTTAACACATTGACGTCAGCTCCAGACCAGACCGTTTTCAAAGGGGAGCAAACATTTTTCCTTGGGAAACTGTAAGCGCCATGGTTACAAAAATATAATAGGAGTGTCATAATAATTATGAAAATTAATTGGAAAATAAGTACACAAGTTGGCCACATGGTGGCACTATAAAAGCCCATAATTTTGGTTGGATTTGATTTAATATTTATTGGTTTTATTTTGACTGACAAACATAGACCATGTTCCTCTTCTGACGACCAGTAGACAGATATGATGACCGGCTATTCCCTCTGCATTGGACAGTAGGAAAATGATAGTTACCTGACATGGACTGATTGCTCGCTTATCTTGACGTATAGACAGGTGACATTTGACTTAATTGACTTTTATTTTTACTTTTAATAAAAAGGTTATAACCATTCCATTTCATCATAACATGGGAGAGGAGAATAATAATAATTCCGAAAAGTTAATTGAAAAATTGCACAAGGTGGCCACACGGTGGCCTGGTAACAGCTTATTTCATGTGTTTGTTTAATAATTATTGAACCGAGAGGCATAAAATCATAATTTCCTTTTCTCAAGTGTTATCTGGGCGCTTCCCCAGATAAGCCACGCCCACATGCATATTATATACTTTTTGCTGCTTGGAATTTTCTTTAAAAAGCTGCCTGGAAATTTCTTTAAAAAAAAAGACGCCTTGGTGCACTGTTGTGCGCTTCTAAAAAAGGGGTTATAGGTGATTTAATAAATATATAAATATAAAAAAACCAATCAATCAATCAAGTGGTGCTGTGAAAATAATAATAATATCCACAATATTTTCAGTTTCTCACCTGGCCAGTGGGAAACTAGATAGAAAATAATAGTCATGATAATAGAATAAATAACAATAATAGGCATAGGAAAAAATAATAATATTATTAATAATTGCCGACCACCTATATAAGGGGTCTGGTGAATAGAGTTACTAGGTGGAGTTCACTGGGGAAACTGTGGTTCAAGGATGGAAACTTAGGGTTCCATGGTTGAACCTCAAGGTCCTGAGTGTCTAATGAAGGGAGATATCCGGATTGATGTATATTATGTAAATAAGTTTTAATCTGTTGCTGCAGACACAGATATGCCAGGGAAGGCAAAGCCAGGGGGCTAAAATAATCTGTTTCTAGACAGAGATGCCAGGGAAGGCAAAAGCCAGGGGGCTAAGAGATCTGTTGCTTTATAAGCACAGAAGGGGTGAATTCAATAGGTCCTGATCAGACATTATTGTAGCACCGAGATGCCAGGGAAGGCAAAAGCCAGGGGGCTAAGAGATCTGTTGCTTTATAAGCACAGAGATGGTGAATTCAATATGTCCTAATCAGACATTATTGTAGCACGAGGCTTGGGTGATATTGATTTTTTGATATCGGTATTATCAATTACCTTTTTTAGGTTGGCTGGAAATTCGGCGTCGGTGCCAGTCAATGCATGGGCACTGAGTTATTAGGCAAATTATAGTTGTTTATAGATATTGATTTCAAATATCGCGGTAAATGGTAATATCGATACATCAACCAAGCCTAAGGGAAGGAAAAAGCCAGGGGGCTAAGAGATCTGTTGCTTAGGGCACAGATATGCCAGGGAGGGCAAAAGCCAGGGAAGGCTAGTCATGACAAAAGAGAAAATTAAGGATCCAGAAAAAGACAAAAAAATAATAAAATAACTGTACATTTTTGATTATGTTCTTCTGTAAACTTATTTGTATGTATATTAAAATGGTTGCAGGTGAATGAAGTGTAAAATATTCGCCACGCATATGCACGTGTGTGCACGCTCGTGCATGTGTGATGGTTTGTGTGATGGTTTGTGTGATAAAGAATGTGTGAAGTTGACGTCACGTGATACCCAGTAGCGCTCAAGATACTAAAATTTGTAATTAAGTAAAAAATACTCCGGGGAGTAGAAATTCACTCTTCACAAAACAAAGATAGCCTTTCTGTCAATACTTTTTGCCATCTGGACTGTGCGCGTTTGTGCGCTTCTAAAAGAAGGGGGGAATAATGTTCTAATATTTGAGCGGTAGACAGGCCTTAAGCTTGATATCTGGGAAGAAATCAATTTACAAAACCATAAGCCCCAATAATATTCAATTTCACATGCAGTGGGTGGGGGGGGAGAGAAAGGTATCATAATAATCGAATAAATAAAGTCAAGTATAAAACATAATAGTACGTGAACTATGGGAGGGTTGGGTAGGGTCTGATTAAAATAATAATGACTGAATAAATTGCAAAGTGTGAATTCAGTTCAGGGGAAAACCCCAGTGTATTCAATACATGTAAACCAGACTAAAATAAAATAAAACGGTAAGAGGGGTGGGGTTCACATTAAAGGGGATATTGTAAGTGTACACCATCTAGGAGGGGTGGGGGGGGGCTGACTCGGACTAAATATTGGGGTATTTGAATGGGGGGACAAAAAGTATGTTGTTTTCAAAGTGTAATTAGTGCAAGTGACCAGAGTGAGTAAATAATAAAGTCCAGAATTCAAAAATATACTTAATAAAAGTACACCAGTAAGCGAATCAAAGGGCCCCATGTAGAAGGGCCTTGCCCTGTTCAGTAATCAAACATACTCAAAGTAAAAGTAAGACTCATTGTGTAGAATGCCGAAGTGCAGAGGGAGAGTGTACATTTAAAAATGAGTGTAGGGACAAATAGCCAATCCACAAGCTTGAACGCCCAGTATAATATATATATAAGTCTAGGTATATTTGCAAAATAAGTAAAATAGTTCAAATTATGTAGTGGTGAAGTAATTGTGAAAAAAGTGAATACTCAAACTATATAAAAACATCCCAAGATTGTACTTAATTGAGCTAAGGAAGTACGTGTTTACTTCCCACAAGTGAAATATAGTTTAGGGTCAAATTAGGGGAAAGACAAATTGTGATTTTGTACAAACGCCGCATAGTAAAGTTGCAATCTAGCAACACCAGAACTTAGAAGGGGACCAGGAAGGAGGGGGCATAGTCTAAAAATCAACAACACAGGTGGGAGGATATTTGATTTCATATGCATCAGCCTACTGTCGTATCTCCAGAGACAGTTGTACCCTCTGTTCCACCAAAGAGACATTGTCGACTGCAGCAACCAGCCAGCACAAGACCACCACCGCTGCTCCAGAGTTGGGGGGGGGGGCACTTGCTGAGAGACATTGAATTGACCGTGCTGCACTGGGTTAAGCACATGGGCCAGACACACACAGCCACCAGACTGCTATGCCACCTGCTATGGAGAAAAAGAACTGTTCCGAGTGCTGGGGAGTCACTCACAGAGACACTGACCACACTGCTCAAGGTCATGGGCCAGGGGTGCGTTGCCTGCACCACTCTGCCCAAGTAGAGGCCCAAAGCCATTTAAAATCAAATATTGGACCTGCCACAGTTGTACACAGTAGAAGCATGAGTGTGGATTTACACACTCTCATGACAAATTATAAATGCGCGATTGCGTAGGGTTGGGCGCCGTTGGTACAAAAAACACAATACTAAAGACAACTAAATTAGGGTGATTAAATGTAGTTACACGCAATTGAAGTACCACTATCAAACTATATATATTTTTTCAAAAGTAAGGGAAGGCAATTGGGCAAAACCATAGTGTAAAGTAATTGAGTGAACAGAGAATCATCCCCCTATCCCTCGCCCCTTTGTAGGCCTACATAGTATATACTAGGGGATATACACGTACACATTTAGGGAACTGAGTGGGGGCACGTTCAGCAAAATAAATAGTACAAGTGTGGGTGTCAATATACTAAATGGAGTGAGTAAATTTGAAATAAGCAAATCATTTGGAAAAACTAAAGCTTTGTCGGGTTTGTGCCTTCAAGGGGCCGACCATTTGTTTTGGATTAGATAAGAGAGAGGTTCAGGAATTTTGGAACAGGGCCACAATTCGGGTAACAATATAGGGCGCTGTATAGCACGCAATAAACAGATGTTTACCCCCACTTCGACTAGTTTTGAGCGGTGTCACGCTTCAATGATTGACCAGGGGGGGGCAAGTATTTTTCCTAAAAGGGCCAAATGAGATATAGAACTAAAAAAAAAAAAAGGGGGCAGGGCCAAAAGGTTTAACTTAAATATAAATCTTAGTGGTCGTTGAAAAATAGCTCAAATTGACCAAGTAAGTACAGTACTTCAAATTTAAGTAAGTTTACCTTAATGTAAGTAAGATTTAAAGTAAAATGTGTCATTATTCAGTGTCTATGGGGAACTTTGTGGAGTTCCAGGCAAAATACAAACAGTGAGCAGATCTATAGAAGATGCACCAAATAACGATCCCAAAGCAGTGTCCCAAAAGTGTCCACGGACACCTTAAGCAGGGTCCCCATGATATTAATGTATGAGTAAGGGAAGGGGATTGGGCTCCCCAAAACCTTTGCTCATAACAGGGGACAGTGGGACCGCAAGGCTCCGAGGGCACGTTAAATCACATTTATAGTGCAGGGGAGACGGAACTGAAGGCCCCCGTGTCTAGTGAAGGGTGAGCACACCCTACTGTGGTTTCCCCTAGTCGGCGCCTTTGCCGCATTGTATACATCGGACAAACGTGTGTATGACAAGAGAGGTCAAAGGAAAATGCCTTTGTCACATGTATATGATGTTGGGGGTAAACGCGTGGTACGTGGATGACAGTCCACACCTAGCAGAGATGCCGTTAGGAAGTGACGGACTCTGTGAACAGGCAAGGCTGGTGAAAACGGTCAAAGTTTGGGCATCCCATAGCGAAGTGGGGCCCGGATCAGACCGTCGGGTTCCTCCTGGGTGGCCAACCATCACTACGGGGTCAGGAGCTCGCTATCGACTGCGTCACCGGTCGGTGGAGTCGCAATGACAGTAAGTCCATTCAGATGGAACTGTTGGCCGTCGCGCTCCACTCAATGTTCAGTCAGGCCGCTGTGAGCCAAAAACGAATGAGTTAGTAGGCGAGCAGTGCTCTTTGTGATCGGTGGGCTCTGAAAAGGAGCCGCCGGGAAGCAAAGACTTGAAGTCTTCTCTCCAGGGTAGCCTGGGTGGTAGACCTCAAGAGGAAAGGGGTCTAGCCCGGGACTGCGCCCTCAAAGGAGAGCTGGAGGGAGGTCCGAAAGACTCAAGTGGAATAATGCAAAATTTCAAAATTGAGACCTCTTTAATATGGTGTTTTAGTATGGTGTTATGATAGTGATAAAGGGGGGAATCGCGTCGCGTGTGTTTTCAACATTAATTAATAGGCCTCATGTTGGTATGGTTGTCGTGTAATTAGATAAATGGAGTCATAAGTAGCCTAAAGTAGGAGTCAATGAGATATTATATCAAGAGATATGTGTTATTATAGTTAAACTCTGGCAGATCAATGTTATGTCTTTTTTATCTTTTATTGACCATCTTTCTCCTGGGTCTTCTGCGGTGCGCTCTAGACTGTGTAAATGCGTGCAGGGGGGAACATCTGTTCCTCTAGGTACCCTCCCTCCATAAAAAGTGCATTTTTGCGGAACGCTCAGGAGAAATATAAATATCTTTAATTATTCTTAGTTTCTCCTTCGTCGATCTCCCTAGGCCCTCCCTCCATCTTGGTTATGTGTAAATGCGCCATGGGGAGAACGCTCAGGAGAAAAATGAATATATATATATATTTTGTTTATTTAGATACTTTTCTCTGCCTTTCATCTGCCCTCCCTCCATCTTGGTAATGTGTAAATGCGCAGGTTTGTTTTAGAGAGCTCATTTCTCTATGGTTTAATTAGATTAGGTGAAATATACGACACCTGTGAACCATACATTTGTGCACAAAGCCGCAGGAGGGAGAGAGAGCAGCACCATAGACTTCCATACTAGTAGCAACTGTTGGAGTGTTTGTGTATGGTATGAATGCACGTCGGGCCATTATAATGCCATGTCAACGCGGCAGCATGTAGAGCGGCTATTTTCGGGGGAAAAAGTTCCCTCTGGGAGTCCAAATTACAAATATGATTCATTTTAAGTGACCTTTCCCAAAGGTTCAATATCAAATCAAGTTGAAATTATAATGAAAACACAGAGAAAAAACACGGGGTCAATATAAATTGGTACAATTACAAAAATTAGGAATAAAATGTAAGGGGAAGACCAACTACAAAAATTAATATAGAGTATGTAACACAATAAAAAATAGTGAAAAAAAATCAAATACTGAAAATAAGCGTTCTTTCAATATTATCTCCCCAAGAGAGGTGGTTAAACTTGAGTGAGTTCTAGGAGGGTCATTCTGGCCTGGTATGTGTCAAGGAGGGACTGAGAGCATGCGAGAGGCTCATGTCTTTGAATAATTGGTTTGCAATGTCTGGGTTAAATAACCAAGCCCCCCAACAGATGGATTAATTGCCAAAATGTATAATCAAAAGTAACTAACAATTTGTCCCACAGGAGGTGTCCAGGAGGGAGTTCTGAAAGACTTAAATGTCAATAATATGTTTTAATGTGTCAATAATATGTCACATGAAGGAGGGGAGAGAATAACCCTGAGAGTAACCCTAATCCTATAAATTCCTGAATAAATTCTCTACAGGATCAGGGGGACGTCAATGTCCGAAGGTGTGTGTGAAGTGTAAGCATAACAGCAGGGGGGACACTCACATACAAGGTCAGGATGCAACACAGACCCAGACTTTCCAGACTTTCCAAATTTTACTTAAGTGGACTACAGACCAAAATTAAGACCCTCATGGACAACAAGGTGTCAAGTTCATATCCAGGAGGGACACCTGGGTGGATTCAACAAATCATTGGGTAGGATGACCGAACCGTGACCGAGCCGTGATCTATTCCGTTTTATTGTCACTGAATACATTTATCTGTGATTCTGTGTATGTCAATCAAACCGAAGGCGACCTAAATAACTAACTTACTAACATATGCAAAAAACCCGATCACATAACCTCCTTGAATGACTATACGTGCCGGCAAAAAGAATGTTGTGTGCTTCTGTTATCTTGCTGTTGTCCTTGTTGTGGTTCCTCTACAGTTGTCAACAAAACGGTAAGTATGAAAACAAAAACACAGCTACACCCAGTGTTGAACTTCAAATATGTAAATATGAGACACACCAGGAGTTCTAGAACCTTATGTTTAAAAAAATATATATATACTTGTCGATGAAGGGGGGAGGGGAACTGTTTTGCGAGTTTTGCTTCCATAACAGGTCAGTCAGAGAGTACCCAGGCGGGGTTCATATACCCAAGCACCAAGGAGTCCATCACAACTTCCACCTGGACAGGCTTGCAGGCTTGCAGACGCTGCGGGACGCTGCGGGACAAGGAGCAGTGCACCATCAGCTCGTGCCACCGCCCCTGGAGCAGAGACGGCCCTGTCTCTGGTTCGAATGGGGGATACGAGTTTGGTCCTAAAATCACCTGATGGGAAGTGCGAACTGCCCTGTCACCTTGTGCCTTGCATACCGGAGCCTAAGCAGTTCAAGGCCTATACGTCGGGTTGCGACTCGCGATAACAATTACCCACTGGACAACAGGATGGATGGGCAAATAAACAATTGCCCATCCCTCCCCCGCGCGAGAACTCTGCCCCCCAAGGGCATCCCGGAGTACAATTTTTGTCAACATGTTTTCAGTGTGCAGGACATGGAACAATGCCGAATGGTAGGAACAAAATGAACGTTCCTAGTGGTTGGTTTCCCCAAAAAAAGGAGTGGTTTTACTATTTTACAGGTTTCCACACGCATACTAACTTGGTTTTCCACACCACCAGTGTCCACCTGCACGATGCCTCAAAATGATGTCTGACAATAAGTAAAATACTACAAGAAGTTTGATATGTACAATGTGATTTATGGTTGATTTGATTTCCGCATCAGTGACGCAATGTACTTCTATTCATATGATTGACCTGACTATTAATTGTCATTCTTTTTTATTTTTCATCTTTTGGAATTCAATGTCTGTGTACCACTAACCCCTGAATGCAGTGTTCTACCGTCCCTGAATTGGTGTGCCCCTCGAACGTCTGTATGATATCTGGTAATTGATTACTCATTACCAAGGAGGGCTGGTGGGGTAAAGTAGACCCTTCAAGCAGTTACCATTACTTTCAGAGTGTGCCGCCTGAGCTGTGTGTATGCAAGGTCACTTCAGTGAGATTGCGACTGTACTGTATATATTGTCAGGGCAGAGAGGGACACGTCAGAATTCTCCAGGATAGACCAGCTCTCTGTCCTGTGCTTCGCGGGGCCCCCAAATCTGTGGACTGATAATGATCGAATCCGAATTCGTGACGTAACAGGTCGTATTTGCTTTCATATATGTCTTTGCTGTTCACATGTATATATCACATGACCATTCAATTTGGGATAATTGTGGGCAATCAATAAATGCCAGATCTTGTGAATCCATAATTTTAAGTGTACAGCCTGTTTATTGGACTATTAGATAACCCTCTCAACAGGATGGCGCATCACTTCCTAATGTTGTTTAAGCGAGTAGTTCTCAAACATTTTCATGTCAAGGACCCCCAAAAGTAATTAAAGTATTTATCCGTGGACCCCCAAAAGTAATTAAAGTATTTATCCGTGGACCCCCAAAAGTAATTAAAGTATTTATCCGTGGACCCCCAAAAGTAATTACAGTATTTATCCGTGGACCCCCAAAAGTAATTAAAGTATTTATCCGTGGACCCCCAAAAGTAATTAAAGTATTTATCCGTGGACCCCCAAAAGTAATTAAAGTATTTATCCGTGGACCCCCAAAAGTAATTAAAGTATTTATCCGTGGACCCCCAAAAGTAATTAAAGTATTTATCCGTGGACCCCCGTCTCAATGTGCCGTGTGTGGGCGATCATGCAGCCTATGGTCACTTCTTCTGGCCTTATTTCCGTAGACCTGGTGGCTTGTTTCTCTCTCAAAACCTGGCAACATCAGGAAGGAAGTTGGTATAATGCAGGCCACCGCTACTGTGTGACACCAGAGCATAAAGAAGACCACGTCTACTGTGTGACACCAGAGCATAATGATCCACCACTACTGTGTGACACCAGAGCATAATGAAGACCACAGCTACTGTGTGACACCAGAGCATAATGATCCACCTCTACTGTGTGACACCAGAGCATAATGATCCACCTCTACTGTGTGACACCAGAGCATAAAGATCCACCGCTACTGTGTGACACCAGAGCATAAAGATCCACCTCTACTGTGTGACACCAGAGCATAATGATCCACCTCTACTGTGTGACACCAGAGCATAATGATCCACCTCTACTGTGTGACACCAGAGCATAAAGATCCACCTCTACTGTGTGACACCAGAGCATAATGATCCACCACTACTGTGTGACACCAGAGCATAAAGATCCACCGCTACTGTGTGACACCAGAGCATAATGATCCACCTCTACTGTGTGACACCAGAGCATAATGATCCACCTCTACTGTGTGACACCAGAGCATAATGATCCACCTCTACTGTGTGACACCAGAGCATAATGATCCACCTCTACTGTGTGACACCAGAGCATAATGATCCACCTCTACTGTGTGACACCAGAGCATAATGATCCACCTCTACTGTGTGACACCAGAGCATAATGATCCACCTCTACTGTGTGACACCAGAGCATAATGATCCACCTCTACTGTGTGACACCAGAGCATAAAGATCCACCACTACTGTGTGACACCAGAGCATAATGATCCACCTCTACTGTGTGACACCAGAGCATAAAGATCCACCGCTACTGTGTGACACCAGAGCATAAAGATCCACCTCTACTGTGTGACACCAGAGCATAATGATCCACCTCTACTGTGTGACACCAGAGCATAATGATCCACCTCTACTGTGTGACACCAGAGCATAAAGATCCACCGCTACTGTGTGACACCAGAGCATAATGATCCACCTCTACTGTGTGACACCAGAGCATAATGATCCACCTCTACTGTGTGACACCAGAGCATAATGATCCACCTCTACTGTGTGACACCAGAGCATAATGATCCACCTCTACTGTGTGACACCAGAGCATAATGATCCACCTCTACTGTGTGACACCAGAGCAGAATGATCCACCTCTACTGTGTGACACCAGAGCATAATGATCCACCACTACTGTGTGACACCAGAGCATAAAGATCCACCTCTACTGTGTGACACCAGAGCATAATGATCCACCGCTACTGTGTGACACCAGAGCATAAAGATCCACCGCTACTGTGTGACACCAGAGCATAATGATCCACCACTACTGTGTGACACCAGAGCATAAAGATCCACCGCTACTGTGTGACACCAGAGCATAAAGAGCAGAATGATCCTCTACTGTGTGACACCAGAGAATAAAGAGCAGAATGATCCTCTACTGTGTGACACCAGAGAATGAAGAGCAGAATGATCCTCTACTGTGTGACACCAGAGCATAAAGAGCAGAATGATCCTCTACTGTGTGACACCAGAGCATAAAGAGCAGACCCAAAAGATACATGTGACGTCTCCTCGGGACCCAAACTTACAAAAACATTATGAATTTACCACTTAACCCATTCTGACCTGAGATCAGATTCATACGAGGTTTCCACTGGGACACACACTGGTCTGATTAACCCATTCTGACCTGAGATCAGATTCTAGAAAATGTCAGTCGCTCTTCGATTTTTCAAAAATAGCAGACCTACAAGCTCGTAGCGCGCCACTCGGTGGCGCGCTACGAGCTTGTAGATCTGCTATTTTTCAATAGCTAAAGCATAACACGATGCCAACACCAAAACGGGTGCCCGTTCAGAATGGGTTAAAATAAGAAATATATATATAACTTATTAGAAACATAAGAAGCGATATATGAGCGTACTCATAACCAATCAAAACGGTTGCATGACCCATTGTTTGAGAACCGCTGTTATCAGGCTACTCCGCTGTTGGATGGCAGCCAACATTCTCGTCTGCTGTCCACATGACATATCATTGTCACCAACAGGCCCTCTGCTGTTCCTCTCAAACCTTACTCATTTGAACAAAGTCATACAAAAACACTTTACATTGTATTTAGTACTATACAGACATTTATCCATGTCGTTGTTATCGGGTGGAAACCTTGTATCTAAACTAGTATGCTAAATGTAATCTAATGTATCTAATGTAGTGATAATTTAGTCACAAGCTCTTTGCATTGCTCCGTTTTTCATATAGCATATGTTGTTATAACAATCGCTTCTTCTAACAAACCAAAGACAGTATGTATCACCCCTATTGGACTGAAACCATGTATCTCAAAGTTTCATCTTTATATATTTTATACTCGACTGTGGTGCACATAAGTAGTGGAAATAGCTGATCAACAATGAGGCAATTCATATGCAACTATTACGTTTCAACCATAGACTGTAAAAAATATGGACAAAGCGTTCCCCGGGTCTAACATGGACGTAAAATGAAGCCTGTTATTCCTGCACTGTAAGTCGCCATCTTTCTAGATCCGTTTGGGCCCAGCTGGCCATTGGCTGGCTCCGTTTGGGCCCAGCTGGCCCATTGGCTGGCCCAGACAACGAGGCGGGACTTCTCCCCTTCTTCTCCGTTGGTTTTTATTTTGACTCGAGTGGGAGGGGAATCCCGATCATAGACTGTAACGGTAGCCACGCCCCTCAGAACATACGCGACTTTATGGTCATTTTTTTTATTAATGGGACCATAATTTTCCAAAAAGAATATTATGACATTAGAAATGAGACTTTAAACTAGTGAATGGAAGCAGAAAGTATTCATGACCATGTTTATTAAGGTAATACAGTCTAGGTGAAGTTGGGTCCAAATACATGGACTTCTATGGGGCTATGGGTTTTTTTGGGTCCAATGACAGCGCCACAACAGGCCATTATATGAACTACGATTTCCTTAGTGGCTTCACAAAATATCTGTCTGACTGCCCCCCTGGTTTCAACCAGTATAGCTATTTCTCAGACTTTTGCCTTCATAAGGGAATGCATGAGAGAATATTACCTTTTCCATGTTCAATGTGACTTCAACCCTTCATGTGTAGAAATCAACAGAATTATTATGCGTGTGATTTTGAGTATCAGGAAATAGTTAATTGTGTTAAAGTCCCTTCTTCCATCAATTAAAACGAACCATTCCCTGATATTCTGCACACTATGAATCTTAGTAAGTCTCTTCTCTATGTCACATATTTCAGAGCAGTGTTGTTTTTGGCAGCAAATTTCTATTTTAGTTTTAGTCATAGTCTCTTGAATAGCTTTCACTTAGTTTTAGTCACCTGGAATGTTCTAGTGTTTAGTCTAGTTTTAGTCGACTAAATGTCATACGATTTTAGTCGACTAAATCTACAGTTGGTTTAGTCGACTAAAATGTGTTTTGACAGGCCTTGATGCCGTTGTAATGACATATTTTACACTTTGGTTGCATGCTGAAAATAGCAGCTATACAATCTCACAACGCGTCGCAGCGCGACGCGTTGTGAGATTGTATATCTGCTATTTTCAGCATGCAACCCAGCATAAAACTGGATCTCTTGTCCACTAGTCCCTTACTAACATTTTAGTCTAGTTTTTATTTGTCGACGAAATTGTCAGTATATTTAGTCTTAGTTTTAGTCATCATAGATTCCTTTTAATTTAGTTTTTATTTAGTTCTAGTCAGTGGAAAAAGGTAGTCGACGAAAAAACTTCGTCTTAGTTTTAGTCGACGAAAACGACACTGTTGCTGACAGGAAGCTTGGTGGTCATCCACTGAGACGCTCCTGCTCTTCCTGAGGAAACAGATCTTTGGCTGAAGCAGCTTCCAGGAAAGACTCACTGGAAGAACTCTTCCACCCAGGTATTGTTACAGTAACGTGTTGTTTTCATCTGTACATGATGGGACGGGCCTTTCAGAGACCCAATACTGTGCGCTGTATGTTTTATAACATGTTATCTTGGTGCCTTTCAGAGACCCAATACTGTGCGCTGTATGTTTTATAACATGTTATCTTGGTGCCTTTCAGAGACCCAATACTGTGTGCTGTATGTTTTATAACATGTTATCTTGGTGCCTTTCAGAGACCCAATACTGTGTGCTGTATGTTTTATAACATGTTATCTTGGTGCCTTTCAGAGACCCAATACTGTGCGCTGTATGTTTTATAACATGTTATCTTGGTGCCTTTCAGAGACCCAATACTGTGTGCTGTATGTTTTATAACATGTTATCTTGGTGCCTTTCAGAGACCCAATACTGTGCGCTGTATGTTTTATAACATGTTATCTCGGTGCCTTTCAGAGACCCAATACTGTGTACTGTATGTTTTATAACATGTTATCTTGGTGCCTTTCAGAGACCCAATACTGTGTGCTGTATGTTTTATAACATGTTATCTCGGTGCCTTTCAGAGACCCAATACTGTGCGCTGTATGTTTTATAACATGTTATCTTGGTGCCTTTCAGAGACCCAATACTGTGTGCTGTATGTTTTATAACATGTTTTCTCGGTGCCTTTCAGAGACCCAATACTGTGTGCTGTATGTTTTATAACATGTTATCTTGGTGCCTTTCAGAGACCCAATACTGTGTGCTGTATGTTTTATAACATGTTATCTCGGTGCCTTTCAGAGACCCAATACTGTGTGCTGTATGTTTTATAACATGTTATCTCGGTGCCTTTCAGAGACCCAATACTGTGCGCTGTATGTTTTATAACATGTTATCTTGGTGCCTTTCAGAGACCCAATACAGTGTGCTGTATGTTTTATAACATGTTATCTCGGTGCCTTTCAGAGACCCAATACTGTGTGCTGTATGTTTTATAACATGTTTTATTGGTGCCTTTCAGAGACCCAATACTGTGCGCTGTATGTTTTATAACATGTTATCTCGGTGCCTTTCAGAGACCCAATACAGTGTGCTGTATGTTTTATAACATGTTATCTCGGTGCCTTTCAGAGACCCAATACTGTGTGCTGTATGTTTTATAACATGTTATATTGGTGCCTTTCAGAGACCCAATACTGTGCGCTGTATGTTTTATAACATGTTATCTCGGTGCCTTTCAGAGACCCAATACTGTGTGCTGTATGTTTTATAACATGTTATCTCGGTGCCTTTCAGAGACCCAATACTGTGTGCTGTATGTTTTATAACATGTTATCTCGGTGCCTTTCAGAGACCCAATACAGTGTGCTGTATGTTTTATAACATGTTATCTTGGTGCCTTTCAGAGACCCAATACTGTGTGCTGTATGTTTTATAACATGTTATCTTGGTGCCTTTCAGAGACCCAATACAGTGTGCTGTATGTTTTATAACATGTTATCTCGGTGCCTTTCAGAGACCCAATACTGTGTGCTGTATGTTTTATAACATGTTTTATTGGTGCCTTTCAGAGACCCAATACTGTGCGCTGTATGTTTTATAACATGTTATCTCGGTGCCTTTCAGAGACCCAATACTGTGTGCTGTATGTTTTATAACATGTTATCTCGGTGCCTTTCAGAGACCCAATACTGTGTGCTGTATGTTTTATAACATGTTATCTCGGTGCCTTTCAGAGACCCAATACTGTGCGCTGTATGTTTTATAACATGTTATATTGGTGCCTTTCAGAGACCCAATACTGTGCGCTGTATGTTTTATAACATGTTATCTTGGTGCCTTTCAGAGACCCAATACTGTGTGCTGTATGTTTTATAACATGTTATCTCGGTGCCTTTCAGAGACCCAATACTGTGTGCTGTATGTTTTATAACATGTTATCTTGGTGCCTTTCAGAGACCCAATACTGTGCGCTGTATGTTTTATAACATGTTATCTTGGTGCCTTTCAGAGACCCAATACTGTGTGCTGTATGTTTTATAACATGTTATCTCGGTGCCTTTCAGAGACCCAATACTGTGCGCTGTATGTTTTATAACATGTTATATTGGTGCCTTTCAGAGACCCAATACTGTGCGCTGTATGTTTTATAACATGTTATCTTGGTGCCTTTCAGAGACCCAATACTGTGTGCTGTATGTTTTATAACATGTTATCTCGGTGCCTTTCAGAGACCCAATACTGTGTGCTGTATGTTTTATAACATGTTTTATTGGTGCCTTTCAGAGACCCAATACTGTGTGCTGTATGTTTTATAACATGTTATATTGGTGCCTTTCAGAGACCCAATACTGTGCGCTGTATGTTTTATAACATGTTATCTTGGTGCCTTTCAGAGACCCAATACTGTGTGCTGTATGTTTTATAACATGTTATCTCGGTGCCTTTCAGAGACCCAATACTGTGTGCTGTATGTTTTATAACATGTTATCTTGGTGCCTTTCAGAGACCCAATACTGTGCGCTGTATGTTTTATAACATGTTATCTTGGTGCCTTTCAGAGACCCAATACTGTGTGCTGTATGTTTTATAACATGTTATCTTGGTGCCTTTCAGAGACCCAATACTGTGTGCTGTATGTTTTATAACATGTTATCTCGGTGCCTTTCAGAGACCCAATACTGTGCGCTGTATGTTTTATAACATGTTATCTCGGTGCCTTTCAGAGACCCAATACTGTGCGCTGTATGTTTTATAACATGTTATCTTGGTGCCTTTCAGAGACCCAATACTGTGCGCTGTATGTTTTATAACATGTTTTCTTGGTGCCTTTCAGAGACCCAATACTGTGTGCTGTATGTTTTATAACATGTTATCTTGGTGCCTTTCAGAGACCCAATACTGTGTGCTGTATGTTTTATAACATGTTATCTCGGTGCCTGGAATGCCTGCCTTGTATGGGATGAGGGAGGGTGTGGAAATCTAACATGGGAGATGATCTCAAGAGGCGGCTGTGCAATCAGTGCTATGTACACTAGAGCTGAGGCATGGACGCTCACAGTACCACCTAGAATAGGCCTGGAGTCCACACAGGAATGATACCAATGGACGCTCACAGTACCACCTAGAATAGGCCTGGAGTCCACACAGGAATGATACCAATGGACGCTCACAGTACCACCTAGAATAGGCCCTGGAGTCCACACAGGAATGATACCAATGGACGCTCACAGTACCACCTAGAATAGGCCCGGCCTGGAGTCCACACAGGAATGATACCAATGGACGCTCACAGTACCACCTAGAATAGGCCCGGCCTGGAGTCCACACAGGAATGATACCAATGGCACTCTGTGTCACAGGGGGCGAACCGCATCACACAAACGTGGACCTCTCTATGGAGGCCTCCCACGGGGTCACGGACACAAGGTCAGGCAGAGAAGGATGAGGCTGGAGGGCACGGTGTCAGGCACCCGGAACTGGTAGCGAGCACACAGACACTGTGGGAGACAACGCAACGTTGCAGCTAGAAGGAGGAGGACACACTGTGGGAGACAACGCAACGTTGCAGCTAGAACCACCTGCGTAGACACACTGTGGCGTAGCAGCGGTACTAGCAGAGACACACTGTGGCGTAGCAGCGGTACTAGCAGAGACACACTGTGGCGTAGCAGCGGTACTAGCAGAGACACACTGTGGCGTACTGTAGCAGCGGTACTAGCAGAGACACACTGTGGCGTAGCAGCGGTACTAGCGGAGCTGGCAACACTACAGAGCACAAGACCCTGACGCTATGTGTGGAAGGAAGCCATCCTCCAGGAGTCCTGGGTTGGTGTTGGTGAAGCCCGACACACACCGGGGTGCGCGGCGACGCGGCGCGGCAACGCCTGGAAAAATAACAGTGGCGTATATCGGAGCGTCAGGCGAGGACGTGAACGCGCGTCGTGTGTGTATAGCCCTTTAGTCGGCACTCTCGGATCACATGAAATCTTTTTAAGAATAACTTTCTATCTATCATAATTTGACATGTTTAGATTGCACTGTGAATAGTACTGCAGGCCTTTCACAGACTACCTAAGAAAAACAAAGCGTTTTTTTCTCTTTTTTACACAGCTAGATCATGCTAAACAGCTCCAGCTCCCACAGCTTTCTCATTAGCATTGTGATATTAGATAACCTATCATCACTGATCACTTGAACCTCAGGGGTTCGTTCTGGGCAACATCCTTTTTCCTTATACACAGCCCTGCTCCCTTGTCCCTATCATTTGAAAACAAACTACTTCCCTCTGTTGGTACAGTGGTGGCTAGCCAGCTATTTTTATCTGACAAATGCTGGCTGCACATTTGAGTTGGCACGTTAACCTGTCTAACGGCTGAACGAGAATAGACTTCCTTATTCCTTTAATTGTATTCTAGGACATTGTTCTTTTATTTTGTAATGCTGATTTAGAAATGTGCTATAAATACTAGTTTAACCCAAGGTTCCCGATTTACATTTGGCTTCCTCTGTGTTCCATGATCATTTCTTATTTATGTATTTTTATTCAATGTATTACACATATAGTTGTATGTTATTCATTTTGCAATAGAAAACTCACTGTTGCCTCTCTCTATTTACAGATTAGAGACATTAACACACAAAGGTGAACAGTCAATCAGTATGCACACTTCACCTAATAATCAGCTAAACGATCACTACTGACTGAGGAAGAAATATAATCCTCTGACACCAGAACGAACTAAACACACACACACGCATGCACACACACACACGCGCGCAAACACGCACACACGCATGTACTGTACACTCACGCACGCACAACACACACACACACACACGCACGCACGCACGCATGCATGCATGCACGCACGCACGCACGAGCACACACACACACACACACACACACACACACACACACACACACACACACACACACAACTCAGCCACTGAACCCAGTAACCTGAGTCACCGCCCGGCTGATAAGAAAACAGAATGGATGTGATGCGGACTCCTTCACCATCAGCATCAGATCACTGATCTGAGATCAGAGCCACTTTGCGGCTGTGGCTGCAGAGTAATCGTGATGTATAAGGTTGGCAACATTAACCTTTAACACAATGGCACATTCTCAGAGACAGGAAACTGCAGGGTTCAGAGAGCAAACCTTGATAAGTCCTGCTTCCTGTGAGCTACTAAAAATAAATATCTGTTTTACACTGACTGCAGCCACGTCTACAGAGTACAGTAAGGACAGAACCACGTCTACAGAGTACAGCACGGACAGAACCACGTCTACAGAGTACAGTAAGGACAGAACCACGTCTACAGAGTACAGCACGGACAGAACCACGTCTACAGAGTACAGCAAGGACAGAACCACGTCTACAGAGTACAGCAAGGACAGAACCACGTCTACAGAGTACAGTAAGGACAGAACCACGTCTACAGAGTACAGCAAGGACAGAACCACGTCTACAGAGTACAGCAAGGACAGAACCACGTCTACAGAGTACAGTAAGGACAGAACCACGTCTACAGAGTACAGCAAGGACAGAACCACGTCTACAGCAAGGACAGAACCACGTCTACAGAGTACAGCAAGGACAGAACCACGTCTACAGAGTACAGCAAGGACAGAACCACGTCTACAGAGTACAGCAAGGACAGAACCACGTCTACAGAGTACAGCAAGGACAGAACCACGTCTACAGCACGGACAGAACCACGTCTACAGAGTACAGTAAGGACAGAACCACGTCTACAGTAAGGACAGAACCACGTCTACAGAGTACAGTAAGGACAGAACCACGTCTACAGAGTACAGCAAGGACAGAACCACGTCTACAGTAAGGACAGAACCACGTCTACAGAGTACAGCAAGGACAGAACCACGTCTACAGAGTACAGCAGGGACAGAACCACGTCTACAGAGTACAGCAAGGACAGAACCACGTCTACAGAGTACAGTAAGGACAGAACCACGTCTACAGCAAGGACAGAACCACGTCTACAGAGTACAGTAAGGACAGAACCACGTCTACAGAGTACAGCAAGGACAGAACCACGTCTACAGAGTACAGCAAGGACAGAACCACGTCTACAGCACGGACAGAACCACGTCTACAGAGTACAGTAAGGACAGAACCACGTCTACAGAGTACAGTAAGGACAGAACCACGTCTACAGAGTACAGTAAGGACAGAACCACGTCTACAGAGTACAGTAAGGACAGAACCACGTCTACAGAGTACAGCAAGGACAGAACCACGTCTACAGAGTACAGCAAGGACAGAACCACGTCTACAGAGTACAGTAAGGACAGAACCACGTCTACAGAGTACAGCAAGGACAGAACCACGTCTACAGAGTACAGCAAGGACAGAACCACGTCTACAGAGTACAGTAAGGACAGAACCACGTCTACAGCAAGGACAGAACCACGTCTACAGAGTACAGTAAGGACAGAACCACGTCTACAGAGTACAGCAAGGACAGAACCACGTCTACAGAGTACAGTAAGGACAGAACCACGTCTACAGAGTACAGCAAGGACAGAACCACGTCTACAGAGTACAGCAAGGACAGAACCACGTCTACAGAGTACAGCAAGGACAGAACCACGTCTACAGAATACAGCAAGGACAGAACCACGTCTACAGAGTACAGCAAGGACAGAACCACGTCTACAGAGTACAGCAAGGACAGAACCACGTCTACAGAGTACAGTAAGGACAGAACCACGTCTACAGAGTACAGCAAGGACAGAACCACGTCTACAGAATACAGCAAGGACAGAACCACGTCTACAGAATACAGCAAGGACAGAACCACGTCTACAGAATACAGCAAGGACAGAACCACGTCTACAGAATACAGCAAGGACAGAACCACGTCTACAGAATACAGCAAGGACAGAACCACGTCTACAGAGTACAGCAAGGACAGAACCACGTCTACAGAGTACAGCAAGGACAGAACCACGTCTACAGAGTACAGCAAGGACAGAACCACGTCTACAGAGTACAACAAGGACAGAACCACGTCTACAGAGTACAACAAGGACAGAACCACGTCTACAGAGTACAGCAAGGACAGAACCACGTCTACAGAGTACAGCAAGGACAGAACCAAGTCTACAGAGTACAGCAAGGACAGAACCACGTCTACAGAGTACAGCAAGGACAGAACCACGTCTACAGAGTACAGCAAGGACAGAACCACGTCTACAGAGTACAGCAAGGACAGAACCACGTCTACAGAGTACAGTAAGGACAGAACCACGTCTACAGAGTACAGCACGGACAGAACCACGTCTACAGAGTACAGCAAGGACAGAACCACGTCTACAGAGTACAGCAAGGACAGAACCACGTCTACAGAGTACAGTAAGGACAGAACCACGTCTACAGAGTACAGCAAGGACAGAACCACGTCTACAGAGTACAGCAAGGACAGAACCACGTCTACAGAATACAGCAAGGACAGAACCACGTCTACAGAGTACAGTAAGGACAGAACCACGTCTACAGAGTACAGCAAGGACAGAACCACGTCTACAGAGTACAGCAAGGACAGAACCACGTCTACAGAGTACAGCAAGGACAGAACCACGTCTACAGAGTACAGCAAGGACAGAACCACGTCTACAGCACGGACAGAACCACGTCTACAGAGTACAGTAAGGACAGAACCACGTCTACAGTAAGGACAGAACCACGTCTACAGAGTACAGTAAGGACAGAACCACGTCTACAGAGTACAGCAAGGACAGAACCACGTCTACAGTAAGGACAGAACCACGTCTACAGAGTACAGCAAGGACAGAACCACGTCTACAGAGTACAGCAGGGACAGAACCACGTCTACAGAGTACAGCAAGGACAGAACCACGTCTACAGAGTACAGTAAGGACAGAACCACGTCTACAGCAAGGACAGAACCACGTCTACAGAGTACAGCAAGGACAGAACCACGTCTACAGAGTACAGCAAGGACAGAACCACGTCTACAGCACGGACAGAACCACGTCTACAGAGTACAGCAAGGACAGAACCACGTCTACAGAGTACAGCAAGGACAGAACCACGTCTACAGAGTACAGTAAGGACAGAACCACGTCTACAGAGTACAGTAAGGACAGAACCACGTCTACAGAGTACAGCAAGGACAGAACCACGTCTACAGAGTACAGCAAGGACAGAACCACGTCTACAGAGTACAGCAAGGACAGAACCACGTCTACAGAGTACAGCAAGGACAGAACCACGTCTACAGAGTACAGCAAGGACAGAACCACGTCTACAGAGTACAGCAAGGACAGAACCACGTCTACAGCAAGGACAGAACCACGTCTACAGAGTACAGTAAGGACAGAACCACGTCTACAGAGTACAGCAAGGACAGAACCACGTCTACAGAGTACAGCAAGGACAGAACCACGTCTATAGAGTACAGCAAGGACAGAACCACGTCTACAGAGTACAGCAAGGACAGAACCACGTCTACAGAGTACAGCAAGGACAGAACCACGTCTACAGAGTACAGCAAGGACAGAACCACGTCTACAGAGTACAGTAAGGACAGAACCACGTCTACAGAGTACAGCACGGACAGAACCACGTCTACAGAGTACAGCAAGGACAGAACCACGTCTACAGAGTACAGCAAGGACAGAACCACGTCTACAGAGTACAGCAAGGACAGAACCACGTCTACAGAGTACAGCAAGGACAGAACCACGTCTACAGCAAGGACAGAACCACGTCTACAGAGTACAGTAAGGACAGAACCACGTCTACAGAGTACAGCAAGGACAGAACCACGTCTACAGAGTACAGCAAGGACAGAACCACGTCTACAGAGTACAGTAAGGACAGAACCACGTCTACAGAGTACAGTAAGGACAGAACCACGTCTACAGAGTACAGTAAGGACAGAACCACGTCTACAGAGTACAGCAAGGACAGAACCACGTCTACAGAATACAGCAAGGACAGAACCACGTCTACAGCAAGGACAGAACCACGTCTACAGAGTACAGCAAGGACAGAACCACGTCTACAGAGTACAGCAAGGACAGAACCACGTCTACAGAGTACAGCAAGGACAGAACCACGTCTACAGAGTACAGCAAGGACAGAACCACGTCTACAGAATACAGCAAGGACAGAACCACGTCTACAGAGTACAGCAAGGACAGAACCACGTCTACAGAGTACAGCAAGGACAGAACCACGTCTACAGAGTACAGCAAGGACAGAACCACGTCTACAGAGTACAGCAAGGACAGAACCACGTCTACAGAATACAGCACGGACAGAACCACGTCTACAGAGTACAGCAAGGACAGAACCACGTCTACAGAATACAGCAAGGACAGAACCACGTCTACAGAGTACAGTAAGGACAGAACCACGTCTACAGAGTACAGCAAGGACAGAACCACGTCTACAGCAAGGACAGAACCACGTCTACAGAGTACAGCACGGACAGAACCACGTCTACAGAGTACAGCACGGACAGAACCACGTCTACAGAGTACAGCAAGGACAGAACCACGTCTACAGAGTACAGCAAGGACAGAACCACGTCTACAGAGTACAGCAAGGACAGAATCACGTCTACAGAGTACAGCAAGGACAGAACCACGTCTACAGAATACAGCAAGGACAGAACCACGTCTACAGAGTACAGCAAGGACAGAACCACGTCTACAGAGTACAGCAAGGACAGAACCACGTCTACAGAGTACAGCACAGACAGAACCACGTCTACAGAGTACAGCAAGGACAGAACCACGTCTACAGAATACAGCACGGACAGAACCACGTCTACAGAGTACAGCAAGGACAGAACCACGTCTACAGAATACAGCAAGGACAGAACCACGTCTACAGCAAGGACAGAACCACGTCTACAGAGTACAGCAAGGACAGAACCACGTCTACAGAGTACAGCACAGACAGAACCACGTCTACAGAGTACAGCAAGGACAGAACCACGTCTACAGAGTACAGCAAGGACAGAACCACGTCTACAGAGTACAGCAAGGACAGAACCACGTCTACAGAGTACAGCAAGGACAGAACCACGTCTACAGAATACAGCAAGGACAGAACCACGTCTACAGCAAGGACAGAACCACGTCTACAGAGTACAGCAAGGACAGAACCACGTCTACAGAGTACAGCACAGACAGAACCACGTCTACAGAGTACAGCAAGGACAGAACCACGTCTACAGAGTACAGCAAGGACAGAACCACGTCTACAGAGTACAGCAAGGACAGAACCACGTCTACAGAGTACAGCAAGGACAGAACCACGTCTACAGAATACAGCAAGGACAGAACCACGTCTACAGAGTACAGCAAGGACAGAACCACGTCTACAGAGTACAGCAAGGACAGAACCACGTCTACAGCAAGGACAGAACCACGTCTACAGAGTACAGTAAGGACAGAACCACGTCTACAGAGTACAGCAAGGACAGAACCACGTCTACAGAGTACAGCAAGGACAGAACCACGTCTACAGAGTACAGTAAGGACAGAACCACGTCTACAGAGTACAGCAAGGACAGAACCACGTCTACAGAGTACAGCAAGGACAGAACCACGTCTACAGAGTACAGCAAGGACAGAACCACGTCTACAGAGTACAGCAAGGACAGAACCACGTCTACAGAGTACAACAAGGACAGAACCACGTCTACAGAGTACAACAAGGACAGAACCACGTCTACAGAGTACAGCAAGGACAGAACCACGTCTACAGAGTACAGCAAGGACAGAACCAAGTCTACAGAGTACAGCAAGGACAGAACCACGTCTACAGAGTACAGCAAGGACAGAACCACGTCTACAGAGTACAGTAAGGACAGAACCACGTCTACAGAGTACAGCAAGGACAGAACCACGTCTACAGAGTACAGCAAGGACAGAACCACGTCTACAGAGTACAGCAAGGACAGAACCACGTCTACAGAGTACAGCACGGACAGAACCACGTCTACAGAGTACAGTAAGGACAGAACCACGTCTACAGAGTACAGCAAGGACAGAACCACGTCTACAGAGTACAGCAAGGACAGAACCACGTCTACAGAGTACAGCAAGGACAGAACCACGTCTACAGAGTACAGCAAGGACAGAACCACGTCTACAGAGTACAGCAAGGACAGAACCACGTCTACAGAGTACAGCAAGGACAGAACCACGTCTACAGAGTACAGCAAGGACAGAACCACGTCTACAGAGTACAGCAAGGACAGAACCACGTCTACAGAGTACAGCAAGGACAGAACCACGTCTACAGAGTACAGCAAGGACAGAACCACGTCTACAGAGTACAGCAAGGACAGAACCACGTCTACAGAGTACAGCAAGGACAGAACCACGTCTACAGAGTACAGCAAGGACAGAACCACGTCTACAGAATACAGCAAGGACAGAACCACGTCTACAGAGTACAGTAAGGACAGAACCACGTCTACAGAATACAGCAAGGACAGAACCACGTCTACAGAATACAGTAAGGACAGAACCACGTCTACAGAGTACAGTAAGGACAGAACCACGTCTACAGAATACAGCAAGGACAGAACCACGTCTACAGAGTACAG
Source organism: Protomyctophum parallelum (assembly GCF_964188405.1). Lineage (NCBI taxonomy): Eukaryota > Metazoa > Chordata > Actinopteri > Myctophiformes > Myctophidae > Protomyctophum > Protomyctophum parallelum. The sequence continues at coordinate 52,284,664 of NC_139703.1, read as the reverse complement.
CAAGGACAGAACCACGTCTACAGAGTACAGCAAGGACAGAACCACGTCTACAGAGTACAGCAAGGACAGAACCACGTCTACAGAATACAGCAAGGACAGAACCACGTCTACAGAGTACAGCAAGGACAGAACCACGTCTACAGAGTACAGCAAGGACAGAACCACGTCTACAGAGTACAGTAAGGACAGAACCACGTCTACAGAGTACAGCAAGGACAGAACCACGTCTACAGAGTACAGTAAGGACAGAACCACGTCTACAGAGTACAGTAAGGACAGAACCACGTCTACAGAGTACAGCACGGACAGAACCACGTCTACAGAGTACAGTAAGGACAGAACCACGTCTACAGAATACAGCACGGACAGAACCACGTCTACAGAGTACAGCAAGGACAGAACCACGTCTACAGAGTACAGCAAGGACAGAACCACGTCTACAGAGTACAGCAAGGACAGAACCACGTCTACAGAGTACAGCACGGACAGAACCACGTCTACAGAGTACAGCAAGGACAGAACCACGTCTACAGAGTACAGCAAGGACAGAACCACGTCTACAGAGTACAGCAAGGACAGAACCACGTCTACAGAGTACAGTAAGGACAGAACCACGTCTACAGAATACAGCAAGGACAGAACCACGTCTACAGAGTACAGTAAGGACAGAACCACGTCTACAGAGTACAGCACGGACAGAACCACGTCTACAGAGTACAGTAAGGACAGAACCACGTCTACAGAGTACAGCAAGGACAGAACCACGTCTACAGAGTACAGCAAGGACAGAACCACGTCTACAGAGTACAGCAAGGACAGAACCACGTCTACAGAGTACAGCAAGGACAGAACCACGTCTACAGAGTACAGCAAGGACAGAACCACGTCTACAGAATACAGTAAGGACAGAACCACGTCTACAGAGTACAGCAAGGACAGAACCACGTCTACAGAGTACAGCACGGACAGAACCACGTCTACAGAATACAGCAAGGACAGAACCACGTCTACAGAGTACAGCAAGGACAGAACCACGTCTACAGAGTACAGCAAGGACAGAACCACGTCTACAGAGTACAGCACGGACAGAACCACGTCTACAGAGTACAGTAAGGACAGAACCACGTCTACAGAGTACAGCAAGGACAGAACCACGTCTACAGAGTACAGCAAGGACAGAACCACGTCTACAGAGTACAGCAAGGACAGAACCACGTCTACAGAGTACAGTAAGGACAGAACCACGTCTACAGAGTACAGCAAGGACAGAACCACGTCTACAGAGTACAATAAGGACAGAACCACGTCTACAGAGTACAGCAAGGACAGAACCACGTCTACAGAGTACAGCAAGGACAGAACCACGTCTACAGAGTACAGCAAGGACAGAACCACGTCTACAGAGTACAGCAAGGACAGAACCACGTCTACAGAGTACAGCAAGGACAGAACCACGTCTACAGAGTACAGCAAGGACAGAACCACGTCTACAGAGTACAGCAAGGACAGAACCACGTCTACAGAGTACAGCAAGGACAGAACCACGTCTACAGAATACAGCACGGACAGAACCACGTCTACAGAGTACAGCAAGGACAGAATCACCACAGTGCTATAGCTTGAGGGTTTGAGGAGTTTGCTTCCATTGATTCATTAGATTTCCCCCTTATGTGATACACAATTTGCTTTGTATTTGTATTTTGTATCTTATGTGTACATATAGCTTATAAAAAGTGTGTGTGTGTGTGTGTGTGTGTGTGTGTGTGTGTGTGTGTGTGTGTGTGTGTGCGTGCGTGCATGTGTGCGTGCGTGCGTGCGTGCGTGTGTGTGTGTGTGTGTGTGTGTGTTTTATATTATTGCCTATGTAATGGATCGTATTGTCTTAGACCCCAGGAACACTAGCGTTTGGCTAATGGGGATCCTGTTAAATAAACATAATATAAATGTAATAAATGGGTAGCTACGTAGGGCAGTGGTTCTCAAACATTTTCATGTCAAGTATTTGGCCACAGACACCCATCTGAAAAGACTTTGTTCCAGGGAAACCCCTGGAGAGAAAATGTAGGCTATGTTAAAATGTTAAAACAAATTAATCCAAATTCCAAGATTTCCCAAACCTATTTTTTGAAAAAGAACTTGTGAGCTTATACTGTAGATAGCATTAATACAGACATTTTTGTCAGTGAATGAGTTAACCCATTCTGAACGGGAACCCATTTTGGTGTTAGCATCATGTTATGCTTTAGCTATTGAAAAATAGCAGACCTACAAGATCGTATCGCGCCACCGAGTGGCGCGATACGAGCTTGTAGGTCTGCTATTTTTGAAGAATCGAAGAACGACTGACATTTTTAGAATCTGATCTCAGGTCAGAATGGGTTAATCAGACCAGTGTGTGTCCAGTGGAAACCTCGTATGAATCTGATCTCAGGTCAGAATGAGTTAAGTTATTTTGGTGATCCTGGAGCCCCCTCAAGGACCCCTGGGGGTCCCTGGACTCCACTTTGAGAACCAATGGGCTAGAACACAGTAACGTTAGTACGGGGTACTGTCTTTCCAGTTTAGGGGTTACAGATGAAAGATTTCAACTAAGTCTTCACTTGTTTCCTTTTATACTCTTGTCAGATTCAATCATTCTGTTATTGTCTCCACCAGGCCGAAGGCATGGGGAGAGAGTATGTTTTGCACTCCGTCCGTCCGTCCGTCCGTCCGTCCGTGTGTGTGTGTGTGTGTCCGTCCGTTAGCAGCTAATCTCGGCCACCGTTAACCCGGTCGATGCCAAATTTTGCACACACACTCCCTGGATGCCAACGATGAACCTCTGCCCCAAACCTTCCAGAACGGCCTGTTATAGCGCCACCAGGAGGCCGCTTTGTGCAAAACAAGTTTTTGCACAGCACACCTACAGATTTTGTCCAAACATCACGCAAATTGGTACACAGTCTCTCTAGAGCCATTCAACCAAACCGGTCTTTCAGATTTCTCACACTCCATCCTGATTGGTTAAGATTGGCTTCCAAAGTTCACAGGAGTGCTCAGTTTCAAACAAAATGCTGCAAATCATGAACACATCGCGTGATTTCCGTGAAATTGTGCACCCACATTCCCACTAGGCCGAGGACAAAATGCCACATGAACAATTTCAACTCAACCTCAAGGTGGCGCTATAACTGGCCGAAAAGTGTTTTTACCTCTAACTGCACGGATCTGTGGATAACCTGGTGGAGACCTGTGCCCAGAAGGGCACTTTTTCTAGTTCTCTGTGGTATTCTGGTCTCTCACTGAGATTAGCATTAAACTCACAGTTTAGTGTGAAACGTCAAGCCACAATAATTGCCTATACACAAAAGCTTCCGATACATGCAGTCTCCAAAAGACATCGCATGAAATAGTCGCTGTCACTGTAGAAGACAAAATACCATGTGACGTGTTGTGAGCTTGTAGATCTGATATTTTCTGTGGGACGCTCTTGTGATGTGAATTCACGAGAAAAAAAAATACAACATGGAGATTTGCTGTTTCTGCCCAACAGCAACACAATCTTGACATACTGGAAAGGATATTCTCACGGCGTAGCATAGCACGGTATCAACTTAATTCAGGAAATTCCTTTTGTCTCTCGACTGAAGTGGATAATCAATTTCCTTTGTGACCTTGTTGACCACATCAGCACAGTATCACAGCCTCTCCTGCTGACGTCAGTCCTACGGCAGAGAGCCACTGGTAATATGTAAGAGATGCAGTCAATAACAAACAAATCAATATTAACCCAAGGCTCGGAATGATGACCAGGGTCACCAGCTCGTCACTGTCTGTCTATGCGTGCTTGTGTGTGTGTGTGTGTGTGTGTGTGTGTGTGTGTGTGTGTGTGTGTGTGTGCGTGTGTGTGTGAGCACGTGTGTGAACTTTGTTTATCAGATTAATCACAGATGAAATCATGATCATCACATTCGTAACTATGCCCATTGTTCTCAGTTGGGGCAGCTGACAGCCATTGTTCTCAGTTGGGGCAGCTGACAGCCATTGTTCTCAGTTGGGGCAGCTGACAGACACTGGTGTCTGTGCCGTGAAAAGCACATTTTGGCCTCTAGTGTCACGTTTGTTAGACAGAGTGTGTTTCTCAAAAATACATTTGTGAGGAACGGAACGATATAACTGACTCGCTCTCTGGTTCTCTGGCTCTCGTCCCACTGTGCTCTGTGATTTTAGCCGCTCCCTCTGTAGATTGCACAGCCTTTTCTGACAATAACTGACTTGTGTTTTTCCCCATCCAGACAGGTTCTCTGTCCATCCTGTTGTTTGGATCTGTCAGCCATCAGATACCAGAGCGATGACTAGTGCAGAGTATAGGTGAATTATGTGGATGTAAGGGGCGGGTGTTTCTCACAAATGCATTAATTGTGTACTTTAAAAAAATAAATCCATAATTTAATTAAAATACAATTGAAATAACCCAGTTGTGTGTGTGTGTGTGCGTGCGTGCGTGCGTGCGTGCGTGCGTGCGTGCGTGCGTGTGTGTGTGTGTGCGCGCGTGCATGTCCGTGCGTTTGTGCGGCGGTGGCTCAGGGGTAGAGTGCCTGGATGGTTAACCGTAAGGTTGCCAGTTCGAACCCTGTGGGCTCCCCCAGAGTTACTGTCGAAGTGTCCTTGAGCAAGACACTGAACCCCTAATTGCTCCCGATGTGCTAGTTGGTGCCTTGCATGGTTTCCGCTGCCATCGGTGTATGAATGTGTGTGTGAATGGGTGAATGTATAATGCACAATCTCTGTAAAGCGCCTTGGATAAAGGCACTATATAAATGCACCATTTACCATTTTTTTGTGTGTATGAGGGGGGGTTGATAGGGAAGAGAGAGTGACCCTGAATCCTATCCTTACACATTAACCATCAGAAGTCAAAAGGTCACCATAGAATTTCTTTCTTCCAGGAAATAAAACGTCTGGGTTTCCGAGGCTACCATAGAATAGACCCCTTAGTCAACTGATCCAGATGCTCAACAGACTAGCAGGTTACTATAGATGAATAACACTCTAAGTCTTAGCATGTTACTATAGATGAATAACACTCTAAGTCTTAGCATGTTACTATAGATGAATAACACTCTAAGTCTTAGCATGTTACTATAGATGAATAACACTCTAAGTCTTAGCATGTTACTATAGATGAATAACACTCTAAGTCTTAGCATGTTACTATAGATGAATAACACTCTAAGTCCTTAGCATGTTACTATAGATGAATAACACTCTAAGTCCTTAGCATGTTACTATAGATGAATAACACTCTAAGTCTTAGCATGTTACTATAGATGAATAACACTCTAAGTCTTAGCATGTTACTATAGATGAATAACACTCTAAGTCTTAGCATGTTACTATAGATGAATAACACTCTAAGTCTTAGCATGTTACTATAGATGAATAACACTCTAAGTCCAAAATGTATTCTGATCCCTCCACGAAAAGGGCCTCCTGAGCACTACTAAGAATCATTCAGCATTGACATATCTTTTCTCCTGAGCACTACTAAGAATCATTCAGCATTGACATATCTTTTCTCCTGAGCACTACTAAGAATCATTCAGCATTGACATATCTTTTCTCCTGAGCACTACTAATAATCATTCAGCATTGACATATCTTTTCTCCTGAGCACTACTAAGAATCATTCAGCATTGACATATCTTTTCTCCTGAGCACTACTAAGAATCATTCAGCATTGACATATCTTTTCTCCTGAGCACTACTAAGAATCATTCAGCATTGACATATCTTTTCTTCACAAATCCAACCCAACCTTGGAGCTGGGAGTTGAACACTATAGCAATCGAAATACAGAGCTATATTTAACAATTATTTTAACAACAATTATAAAATAACTTACCCTATTAACGAGCACAAATAAAAACAGGTATAATTGAAATATAAATGTACTGCACATAAACGCGTACAATTTAATGAATGTGTATATAGGCCTATGTGTACATGAAACAATCTATCTGCAGTAGTGTAGGTACATACTATTGACTTAGAATTCAATCTATTATTTAGGGTTAATGATGTTGTTCCATGGCCTGCATATATTGGCAGAACGACCCTTCACACAAGACGCGCACAGAAGCCACAGTACTGTGGTGTAGATGGCGTGTCATTTGTCTGTATTGACGAAGTCATCTGCTACTACTTGATCGTCACTATTGATCATCCTTCTGTTTGGAATGTTGTACAAAGACAGATGGCTGTGCCTAGAAGCTGCCCCCCCCCCACCCCACTGCCTCCAACTGTTCAGAAGCTGCCCCCCCCCCCCCCCTTCCCCACCCCACTGCCTCCAACTGTTCAGCTCAGGCTGCTGCTCCCATCACTTTAACCACAACATGGCCTCCCTATTTTGGGCTTGTTCATTATCATTCTTATAGGCAAACATTTTGGCGAAAATGTCAAACAAAAACATCTATCTTGCTTCTGAAGAAGCAAGATAGATCGCCTGAAGATGCCAGTAGGCCGGGCGCAGCGCACGCTTGCGACCAGCAGCAATAACTTTGGTCTGACTGATGTATTTATATGTGTTTCAAGCCTCATGGCCTGCTGTAAAAACCTTTTGCCCTTCGGGGACACTAATAAACAACCTTGGACCTTGAATCTACACATTTCTAATGACTAAAATGTGTAAGAATTGTTTTAACAAAACTAGGAGTTCAAGCGCCTTCGGCACACTCACATCTAGTGGCACGCATACAAACAAAGCAAAACATAAATAATATAAATAAATAAATATAAACTCGCCTTGCAATCATGCAACTGTAACCCAGCATGCGCTGCACTGCGGCGACATGGACATAAGGGCTACGCTTGCATGCGGGCCCTTTTTCTAAGACACATTTATTCCTCGGGAGACAAAGAACCTTGAACCTTGAACATTGTCCGTAGCCAATCGGAAGAAGGAAACACAGGAGTCCAGTTCCTGCTTTTGGGCAGTTTTAAAAGGCTGTTTTTCATCTGTGGTGATTGAACAGAACGCGGACATTCTGGGATCATTTCTTTTTTTTTTAAAGATATTTTTTTTGCGGCTTACGCCTTTTATTGATTTTTGAAGGGACAGACAGTAGGCTGACAGGAAACGGGAGAGAGATGGGGGGATGACATGCAGTAAAGGCCGTGTCGGGTCCGGGAGTCGAACCCGCGGCACACTGCGACTGGTTTACCAGTCCGGTGCCCAGACCGTTACGCTACGGCCTGGGCCCTGGGATCATTTCTGATGTCATGCTGATGTCATGCTGTGTCGAGGTTACAATATAAACTCTTCTGAAGAGAAATAAACTTTCTACATACACGGACAAAGTGAGTAATGGCGGCTTTCAGAAACGGAAGCAGGCGCGATGCTAGGGGGAGGGGGTAATATTGGTGAAATTAAAGTGAATAAAAGAATGCAAGCACATAGAAAGTGAGACTGGGAGGTCGGGGTTCGATCCCCGGCCGGGTCATACCAAAGACTGTAAAAATGGGACCCAATGCCTCCCTGCTTGACACTCAGCATCAAGGGTTGGATTGGGAGGTAAGTCCCTGCGACATACTAGCGTCATGTCCAGGGGGTGTACTTGTACATCAAGCTGCCTCACGCTACAGAAACAGGAGATAGGCTCCTGCCCCTATGGGCCTCATGGCTACAGAAACAGGAGATAGGCTCCTGCCCCTATGGGCCTCATGGCTACAGAAACAGGAGATAGGCTCCTGCCCTGTGGGCCTCATGGCTTGGCAAGGCTACTTACATAGAAAGTGGTGAAAGGATTTACGTTGGTGGCAGAGCACAGATCAATGTCGCTGTGGCGTGTGGAGATAGAACTGGTTGAATGCAGAGGGGAAGTATATGAGGACCAGAAACTAGAAAGCACACTCGGGGACGGCAGTTTCGTCTATGACTTGGCGATCTGAATTGGCGCACATTGTTGTGCGCTTCTGCTCAAATGTATATAGATGTTCCAGAATTGTGGATAAAACAGATCACAACCTGTGTGTGTACATGTGTGTTATTTTCCCAATTCATCGTACAATGAAGTGGTTACGGTCAAATTTATACTTTGTCATACAACAGTGTTCATTGCCAAATAAATAACAGACTTTTAATGTGAAATTCTATTTATTCTCAAGTTATTTTTGGCAAGCGACACGCTGTCGAGCGATGAAACTTAAATCCGGCTTAGCCTTAAGGCTTAATGCAAAGCTTTTAACTTTAGTCTGCATGGGTATGCAGACTAAAGTTTAAAGCTTTGCATACCATTTCTATGCACGGAACGATAGTACAGGCTGGACAGTGTGATTAAGATAGCCTCCATTTTGAATGTTACATAATCTAAAGATAGTACAGGCTGGACAGTGTGATTAAGATAGCCTCCATTTTGAATGTTACATAATCTTACTCATGTTATCAGTGTGACAATACATGCAGAGTGAGGAACTGTAGCGGGGGATGTTTGCAAAGCTCAGCTCCTCTCACGAGAGTGCCGGGTTTTTGGACTTTGACTGACTGACTGACTGACTGACTGACTGACTCCCTCCCTCCCTCCCTCCCTCACTCACTCACTCACTCACTCACTCACTGGGGGAACAAAAATACTTTAGGGGCTTGTAAGAGATTTGGTGTAGACTGGAAAAGTGGTACATTTCTCTAAGACTACAGGCGTAATTAAAGGTATATTCAGTGATTTCACTCAAAAAACCGTAGGTTTCGTTTTTGGCTGTGGGACCCAGCCTTTCGTCCAATCAGGATAGAGAGTCAAAAACGAAACCTAAGGTTTTTTGACCCCCAGGGGTTAACTGGGGACAGGGAGGAACTCCTTATATGGCCAGCACACTCTATAGTAGGGAGGATTATCACAACAAAACAAAAAAATAAGTGATATTTGAATTAAGTGAAATCGCTGAATATACCTTTAACAACTTATGCCCCATTTTATACTTATATTCAAGTAAAGTAAAAGTACTTATATAAATGTACACATCTAGTTACTTTACACAACTGAGTTTAATTGACACAAAGACTAAGGCCTCACTCACACCTTTCCATCTAGCATACAACATTGATGCATGCTAGATGTAAGCAAGATGTACTGTAAGTGTCATGGCCGCCCCAATGCATTTCCAATGGAAGTCACATGGTTTGATACAACATTTTGGACTACAAGCTGTTGTATGGCTTTCGGCTGTGTTTCGACTGCCCCCCTCCCCCTCATACAACACAAATGTTGTGTCAAACCATGGGAATGCATTGGGGCAAGATGTATCACACCCTTTGTATACAACAAGCATACATCAGTCTGTTGCGAAGGTGTGAGTGAGGCCTAAAAGTAAACTAATAGCGGACCCCCGTAACTAAAGTAAAGTAAAGTAAACTAATAGCGGACCCCCGTAACTAAACTAAACTAAAGTAAACTAATAGCGGACCCCCGTAACTAAACTAAACTAAAGTAAACTAATAGCGGACCCCCGTAACTAAACTAAACTAAAGTAAACTAATAGCAGACCCCCGTAACCTTTGTGAGGCCGCCCGTTGACGTGTAAACCAGCAAAGAAGAATCCTAAAGTGATGGTCTTTCAAATGGAAGATATCACACACTTCCATCTGACTAATTGACCCGGGGCAGAAAGGCTGAGTCAATAAAATACTCATGTTACCAATGAGCTTCTGACAAGTTGCAGCCTGTGTTTTATTCTGGTGCAGAAGAAGCAAAGTGCTGGGGCCCGCTGACACACATAAACACATGATTTAGTGGTGTCTATGGCTGTGATGGTCCTGCCAAAAAGCACTCTGGTTATGATAACCCGTGTCAGAGTGATTCTGTTTTTTTTTTGTTCAGAGTGACTTTATTACTACTCCAGGTTGCAGAATGGGCACCTACATTTTATTGTATTACCGTTGCTGTCGGGTGGGGAACATATAGCTGCCATTTTCAAAACCGTTCCTTTTTCAATATTGTTTCAAAAACTAAACACTATTTTCACTACTTTAATTGAATTTACTTTCCCATATTTAAAACGTTTAAATATGGAGATGGAAGGTTTCTGCCCAACAGTTATGCAGAATGATTCATGAGAGTGTAACTCATTTCCTGCCATGGAATAATCCACTCATATGAAACAGGGAGTCTTTATGAACTGTACAGGTCTGATTCATAGCCATTGCTAGAACATGGGGTTTACTGTACTGTACAGGTCTGATTCATAGCCATTGCTAGAACATGGGGTTTTTTAAGCACACATTTCTAGTAGAATTATGTTTTCTTAGCAGGCCTACAAGTACAGTTTGCAGCATCGGTCAAGGCATCACTGACGTCAACTCCTTTGCTCATTTGACTGTGGATTGCTGCTGTTGATTAGATATGCATAATCACATTACCTGCACAGTTAGATACATGTATATATATGCACATCGCATCCACACTTCTGGAAAAATGCACATACACATACATGTACCTGTCTAAGACAAGACCCGATATTTGTTGTGTTAAAATGAAAATGTTTAAGTGTGGTTTAGAAATATTAACCAATGAACAGAGCACTAAATATTAACTCTCTAAATAATAAATACAACGGATACAGTGGGACACATGTTCTTTTTCCCATCCCTGAAAAGTAACCGAGAAGTCTTGATTGAATTGAATTGAATTGAATTGAATTGAATTGAATTGAATTGAATTGAATTGTGTAATGCTGGAAGCAGAAGTGTTCCTGCAGCTCCCAGACTCAGCATGGCATGGTCAATACATAAATACATTGATGCATTGGTCAATGCATTGATGCATTGGTCAATACATAAATACATTGATGCATTGGTCAATACATAAATACATTGATGCATTGGTCAATACATTGATGCATTGGTCAATACATTGATGCATTGGTCAATACATAAATACATTGATGCATTGGTCAATACATTGATGCATTGGTCAATACATTGATGCATTGGTCAATACATTGATGCATTGGTCAATACATTGATGCATTGGTCAATACATTGATGCATTGGTCAATACATTGATGCATTGGTCAATACATTGATGCATTGGTCAATACATTGATGCATTGGTCAATACATTGATGCATGCCAGTGAGAGACAGTGATAGCCTCAGGCTACTCGATCTCTGAACAATGACCTGACTACCAGGTCAACTGTCCTTAACCTGTAAACACACGCTCACCAACACAGCACACACACACACACACAGTAGATTTAATCACTGCATGACTTGAAGATTAGCTTGTACGTAGGGTAGAACTGTAGAATTGTTCGGCCGCCACACAGTATAGTAGTACTATCTGCTATGTGTTTAGTACTATAAGTAATTAATTGGTTGCTATAATGCTTTTTTCCCCCTGTATGAATATTCTATATTCTGTTAACACATACAGTATATCCTACTTAAGTCATTATCACACCTAGAAGGTTTTTAGTACCTAAATTATATCTCCCCCGACTCCTCCCTCTCCCCCCCTCTCTGTCAATTAATGTAAATGTCTCAACAATCAGCAGAGCGTTGGTGGTATAGTGGTGAGCATAGCTGCCTTCAGAGCGTTGGTGGTATAGTGGTGAGCATAGCTGCCTTCAGAGCGTTGGTGGTATAGTGGTGAGCATAGCAGAGCGTTGGTGGTATAGTGGTGAGCATAGCTGCCTTCAGAGCGTTGGTGGTATAGTGGTGAGCATAGCAGAGCGTTGGTGGTATAGTGGTGAGCATAGCAGAGCGTTGGTGGTATAGTGGTGAGCATAGCAGAGCGTTGGTGGTATAGTGGTGAGCATAGCTGCCTTCCAAGCAGTTGACCCGGGTTCGATTCCCGGCCAACGCAAACTCTTTAGAAGTTTTTAGCAGGCGCTCTTAAAGGGCCACTTCACCCCTTTTGCAACCAGATCTTATTTTAATGATGTTTGGGAGACAAGAAATACTTTCCTGGGGATTTTATGTGGGTAATGTGTGTTTTTAGATAGTTTAGTATTTCAAAGTGTCCATGCTGTCATGGACACTGGGCTCACTTGCTTCCTGGACTACATGTTGTCTCAGTAAGACGGCCCTCCCCCTATCCACAAGGAGGAGCAGTGCACCAAAGTATTATGGGAATTGTAGTCCAGGAAGGAAGTGAGCCCAGTGTCCATGACATCATGGACACTTTGAAATACTAAAATATCTAAAAACACACATTACCCACATAAAAACCCCAGGAAAGTGTTTCTTGTCTCCCAAACATCATTCAAATAAATCTGGTTGCAAAAGGGGTGAAGTGGCCCTTTAATGCAGAGAAAGCAAGATTGAACAAAATACATGGTAATCTAATACACATAAAAATAGTCAAAACATTTTTTGAATCTTGATGATAATAAAGCAATATTTTGATCTAACCCCTCCCCAAATGCTCAAGGAAGTCCTGACTGCATTAAGAAAAAAAAAGCAATACCATGGATTTGCGGTGAAATCTCCTAATTACTGTAATGGAGAGGAAATGAGTGGGTGAGAGCAGCACTGAGCAGCGTGTTGGTACAAACACCCAGGAGTCTAAACTGACAGAGAGCAGCACTGAGCAGCGTGTTGGTACAAACACCCAGGAGTCTAAACTGACAGTGTGTGAAGCTGTAATCACCCATGTCTGACCGCGCTGGCCACCACTTCAGAGGGACGAGTCAATCGACCGTGCAACCACTAGTCACTACTGAGAAAACATGGAGGAAAGGGATTCATACATAGTAAAAGGAACGGAGGGCAAAGACAGTTTTCTCCATACATCATAC
>NC_139703.1:52234391-52266891 GCF_964188405.1 Protomyctophum parallelum | reverse complement strand
TTGTACCAGTTTTGTACAAATCGCCACAACTCAACTCAACGCAGCGTCCGATTGCGGTGAAACTTTGCATGCGGTCCGGGCGGTTAGCTCAGCCGTCTGGGCGCCTGGGCTGCTGAGCCGGCCTGATGGCGTGCCGCGGGTTCGACTCCCGAACCTGATGGCCCTTGCGGCAAGCATGTCTTCCCCCATCTCTCTCTCCCCATTTCCTGTCAGACTACTTTCAACCTATCAATAGAGGCAGAAAAAGCCAAAAATAAACTGTGCATGCATATTCCCACTAGGCTGAGGAAGAAATGCCACTTGACAGTTTTCAAATCAGCGTCATAGTGGCGCTACAACAGGCCAAGTCGCGTCACACACACACAAACATGTTTATATTACTCCTAAACATTTTGCCAAACATCACACACACACACACACACACACACACACACACACACACACACACACCCCCTCCATGGAGACCTGTGCCCAGAAGGGCTAGTTCGGCTTGTTTTGGCTTGTTTTTCGAGGGGAGAAGATTTGGCTTATTTCTCTCACGAGGGGAAACGGTTCACAGGGGAAACGGTTCACGTAACACACCCATTCAAACCAGCACTAACGCAGATACATTGTTGTACATTGTTTTAGTTTTCTTTAAGTTTTATATAAATGTTTTATATATGTTTTATATATTTTAAGTTTTCTCATTTCTAATTTCTACTTTCTTTGATATTCTAAGTTGCCTATTATATTGTGAACCTATTTTTCCCCTGCATAGACAGATTTAAATACTTTATTTGACACATACTCATGTGTAACTATGAACAGTCAAATTGGTACATCATCAGACTCCAAAAGACTGTGCAAGTAATGTCTGGTTAGCACAAGTTGAGCTGCGCCTTTGAAAACGATCCTTTGTTTGTCTTTCTCACTGGTGCAGGCAAAAAGTCCCATACCGTAAGAGTAGGGAAGGACTTGATTCTCACACAAAAGTATAAAGAGATCAGACTATAAATTATGGTTGCAGATTAAAATAAACTTCATTCGTTCCAGGGCAGCAGGGTAAGGCAAAGGCAAGTGTTTCAGTCCAAATTAACTATACTCAGTGCATGAAATGCACAAGTAAGTAATGTCTAAGATAACAGTACAAAATACAACACAACTTAAGTAGTAAGATCAAAATAAGATATTTCGGTACCGCTAAAGTATTTGCGTTGGCCGGGAATCGAACCCGGGTCAACTGCTTGGAAGGCAGCTATGCTCACCACTATACCACCAACGCTCTGTTGAGCACTGCTGTATTTACCTAGGAGAAAGAGTGTGAGCATGTGTGTATGAGAGAGAGAGAGAGAGAGAGAGAGAGAGAGAGACAGAGACAGAGACAGAGAGAGAGAGAGAGAGAGACAGAGTGAGATGGAATGCCAGACATACTTTGAAACTTTGATGCTTTAGGCAGGAAGAATGACTGAGTTTATGCATGTCTTCAGTGTACGGAAGCAGATCCAACTTGTGTGTCATATATTCTATGATAAATAAGCATGTACTGACTGCTTTATGCTTTGAAGTTCGATGATGTCACATGCCCAATATGCTGACAATGTGTTGCAATGTGTCGAAAATTGCCGATCTGCAAGCTCACAAAGCATTGCAGTGCGACATGTTGTGTGAGCCTGTAGATCGGATTACTAAGCATGAATCTGGCTTAATTCCACTGGGGGGGGGGGGGGGGGGGGGGGGGGGTTGTTATCTAAGTGGCCCTGAAGCGATCACATCAGCCATCTCTAACACAGCTGGGTCTGTATACGGCTGCACATATCCCATCTTCAAGGATGGGATTACATGAAAATGGGCTTGATGACAAAATAGTTTTCATCTGTTTTAGGGGCTCTAGGTTAAAATCTATCAAACGAGGGGGAACTTTTCCCTGGCAAGCCAAAGCTAGCCCCGATACTGCAGTAAACTGAAGCCCCAAATGAAGTAAAAACTGTGCTCTGTTACATAAACACTGATTCATAAAAGGACACCACTTTTTTCCACTTGGGTAAAAGAAACAACACCAATGCACAGCAGCCCCCCCCCCCCCCCCCCCCTCAGAACGTGTCGGTCCGTGTGCTACTTTTGATGCATCCATGTACGCTGTATAGTATGATCAAGTACAGCATTAATTTACTAGAGTTAGAATACGGAAACAAGAGAGGTTTCTGCCCCGACAGCAGGAATATGATTTGTCCACCACTGTATTTATGTGACTAGCCGTATTTAGTATTTACCCTGTTAGAGACTGACTAGAGTTCATGCTTACTCCGCTTATTCTGGTTTTGCACTTTTTAGTCTGCTAACTGCCTAAATTGTAACTGTAGAACCAGGACGGTTCCCCTGTGTTCCCCTCTGTTCCCCCTGTGTTCCCCTGTGTTCTCCTGGGTTCCCCTGTGTTCCCCTGCGTTCCTCATGTGTTCCCCTTGTGTTCCCCATGTGTTCCCCTGTGTTCTCCTGCGTTCCCCTGTGTTCCCCTGTGTTCTCCTGTGTTCCCCTGGGTTCCCCTGCATTCCCCTGCATTCCCCTGGGTTCCCCTGTGTTCCCCTGTGTTCCCCTGGGTTCCCCTGCATTCCCCTGCATTCCCCTGGGTTCCCCTGTGTTCCCCTGTGTTCTCCTGTGTTCCCCTGCGTTCCCCTGTGTTCCCCTGCGTTCCCCTGCGTTCCCGTGTTCCCCTGCGTTCCCGTGTTCCCCTGCGTTCCCCTGCGTTCCCCTGTGTTCCTGTGTTCCCCTGCGTTCCCCTGTGTTCCCCTGCGTTCCCGTGCGTTCCCCTGCGTTCTCCTGTGTTCTCCTGTGTTCCCCTGCGTTCCCCTGCGTTCCCCTGCGTTCCCCTGCGTTCTCCTGTGTTCTCCTGTGTTCCCCTGCGTTCCCCTGCGTTCCCCTGCGTTCCCCTGCGTTCTCCTGTGTTCCCCTGTGTTCCCCTGCGTTCCCCTGTGTTCCCCATGTGTTCATTAGTGTTCTCCTGTGTTCCCCTGCGTTCCCCTGCGTCCCCCTGTGTTCCCCTGCGTTCCCCTGTGTTCCCCTGTGTTCCCCTGTGTTCCCCATGTGTTCATTAGTGTTCTCCTGTGTTCCCCTGCGTCCCCCTGCGTTCCCCTGTGTTCCCCTGTGTTCTCCTGTGTTCCCCTGTGTTCTCCTGTGTTCCCCTGCGTTCCCCTGTGTTCCCCTGGGTTCTCCTGTGTTCCCCTGTGTTCTCCTGTGTTCCCCTGCGTCCCCCTGCGTTCCCCTGTGTTCTCCTGTGTTCCCCTGTGTTCCCCTGTGTTCCCCTGTGTTCTCCTGCGTTCCCCTGTGTTCATTAGTGTTTTTTTATGTGGTTTGTTAGAAGCTGACGATCAGATGAAAACCCACCATCAGCAGCCACATGGCAGAGGCCTCTCAACAGGAAACACATGGACAACTGCTTGTGTGTGTGTGTGTGTGTGTGTGTGTGTGTGTGTGTGTGTGTGTGTGTGTGTGTGTGTGTGTGTGTGTGTGTGTGTGTGTGTGTGTGTGTGTGTGTGTGTGTGTGGACATTTGGAACAAGGCCAGGATAACAAGGCCTCTTTGAAGCAAACATCAAGTTTGTCCATTAACGTCATTTAGCCTACAGGGCTTCCCTTTTATATGAATTATTCTACTCCTAATCACCAGTTAGATCTAAAACATTTTCACAACACTTCCTGCTCCATTTTTATTATCTTCTTGTAAAATCACGAACTGCATTCACAAATAGGTAAACACTGTAGACTAAAGTGGATGAAACACTAATATCCTTAGTGTTCATTTGAACTCAGTGTTCATTTGAACTCAGAGGGTACAAATAGAACCAAATGGACCCTTACATGACTATTTTGGTTCGATTTTCCTCATGCAATTCCTTCCTTATGTTATGTGGACCTGCCTTTTGCTGCGTTTTGCACCTTATGTCTAACATGTGTGGACCTACACTTTTGCACCTTATGTCTAATGTCATGATGTACAGTACATACCCTGCAGTGCTTTTTGTGCTGTGTATATATGTGGATATCTTTGCCTTTTCATTTGTTCATGTTCCGTTAGTCTTTCTCCTTACAGAGTACAACCAGTAGGATCTACCTACCCTATGTTTTAATAGTGGGTTACTTGGGAACAATTGTTTGGTCACAAAGCTTTTTGAAATATATAATAATATATATATTCTTTATTATTTCCAAAGACTTAAAATAATATAATAGATTTAGAACGTCCCCGTCCCCCCATCCCCCCACAGTATACGTTTCCTTTTTTATATATAAGTGTATATTTTTGTACGTCTCTAAATGTTCTGATTAATTGAAAATGGTGGACCCTGTTTTAAACAAGTGTAATGCTTAATCATGGTGTCGTCCACAGTAACAGTTTTTCAATCAATCAAACGTGCTATTTTCACTATTATATTGTATTAATTCGTAATCTCAGCTGTAAACATTTGGGAACCACTGATCTAACCACAGAAAAGGAACTCCTTCAAAGGCCATGCAAATGGTCTATAACTGTATTCCATATGGCTTAAAGGACAACTTTAGTTTTTTTCAACCAAGGTTCATGTTTTAGGTTGTTATTAGAGAAACTAAAAGGTGAGTGTTCATTTTCTTTCATTTGCTGCTTTCTTTCGTTTTAGGGATTTTAGCTCTTTTTGACAGGGGGGCGGGGGCATTCGAGCATGGGGCTAAATATGTATTTGTTTTACCAAAATTAATTTGATGGTGATTTATTTATTTATTATTTACTATAGTCCTAATAAACCCCAGGAAATTATCTGGCCACAGAAGATCACAGGATCTACTGAATGTGAAGGTAGCCTAATGGGGGCTTATACTGTGTGTATAGGCTCAATATGTCAGTTTGTCACATTCAATAGATCCTGTGATCTTTTGTGGCTAGATGTAATTTCTTGGGGTTTATTAGGACTATAGTAAATAATAAAAAAAATAATCGCCATCATATTTTGTAAAATACATACATGTATTTAGCCCCATGCTCGAATGCCCCCGCCCCCCTGTCAAAAACT
This sequence comes from Protomyctophum parallelum, assembly GCF_964188405.1. Taxonomy (NCBI): domain Eukaryota; kingdom Metazoa; phylum Chordata; class Actinopteri; order Myctophiformes; family Myctophidae; genus Protomyctophum; species Protomyctophum parallelum. The sequence continues at coordinate 52,261,871 of NC_139703.1, read as the reverse complement.
GCTAAAATCCCCAAAACGAAAGAAAGCAACAAATGAAAGAAAATGAACACTCACCTTTTAGTTTCTCAAATAACAACCTAAAACATGAACCTTGGTTGAAAAAAACTAAAGTTGTCCTTTAATAACTTCACAACTCCAATTAGTGCATTCACTAACATGTGCACTCCAGCCCATAAAAGCAGCGTGCGTTACTGCGTTCTCTCATCAGCACAGTCATAAATACAGACGGGTTTCTGGGTTTTCAAAGATCCGAGTGAAGTTATTTTAACTATTCTCTGTAAATCTCTTCATGGGGCACATTAGGCAAAGCAGGTAAACAATACTGCAATCATAAAACTATTAGTACACATTAAAATGTTAAGGTTTGATTTATACTTCATTGGGTATAAATGTACAAACTCAGATCAAGCTCAGATTAAGATGAGATCAACAGGCTCACAAAGTGTTGCCCTGCATGGAGTGCATTGCAAGCTTGTAGATTGACTGTTTTTGGTGCACGATACTGGCACACAACAAAGTGACTGTAAATCAGGCTTCAACCTGAACCTAGCTATAGGTAAACAACATCTTAAGCGAGGCATCTAGAGTACATAAAATGGGAATAGTAATCATGTGAGTCTTAACGTAAAAGTCTTTAGTAGAAGAAACCAAAGAGGAGCAATTATGACACAAGGCAGGGCCAGCAGATGACTTAAGGAACCCAATTATGACACAAGGCAGGGCCAGAAGATGACTTAAGGAACCCAATTATGACACAAGGCAGGGCCAGCAGATGACTTAAGGAACCCAATTATGACACAAGGCAGGGCCAGAAGATGACTTAAGGAACCCAATTATGACACAAGGCAGGGCCAGCAGATGACTTAAGGAACCCAATTATGACACAAGGCAGGGCCAGAAGATGACTTAAGGAACCCAATTATGACACAAGGCAGGGCCAGCAGATGACTTAAGGAACCCAATTATGACACAAGGCAGGGCCAGCAGATGACTTAAGGAACCCAATTATGACACAAGGCAGGGCCAGCAGATGACTTAAGGAACCCAATTATGACACAAGGCAGGGCCAGCAGATGACTTAAGGAACCCAATTATGACACAAGGCAGGGCCAGCAGATGACTTAAGGAACCCAATTATGACACAAGGCAGGGCCAGAAGATGACTTAAGGAACCCAATTATGACACAAGGCAGGGCCAGCAGATGACTTAAGGAACCCAATTATGACACAAGGCAGGGCCAGCAGATGACTTAAGGAACCCAATTATGACACAAGGCAGGGCCAGAAGATGACTTAAGGAACCCAATTATGACACAAGGCAGGGCCAGCAGATGACTTAAGGAACCCAATTATGACACAAGGCAGGGCCAGAAGATGACTTAAGGAACCCAATTATGACACAAGGCAGGGCCAGCAGATGACTTAAGGAACCCAATTATGACACAAGGCAGGGCCAGCAGATGACTTAAGGAACCCAATTATGACACAAGGCAGGGCCAGCAGATGACTTAAGGAACCCAATTATGACACAAGGCAGGGCCAGCAGATGACTTAAGGAACCCAATTATGACACAAGGCAGGGCCAGCAGATGACTTAAGGAACCCAATTATGACACAAGGCAGGGCCAGAAGATGACTTAAGGAACCCAATTATGACACAAGGCAGGGCCAGCAGATGACTTAAGGAACCCAATTATGACACAAGGCAGGGCCAGCAGATGACTTAAGGAACCCAATTATGACACAAGGCAGGGCCAGCAGATGACTTAAGGAACCCAATTATGACACAAGGCAGGGCCAGCAGATGACTTAAGGAACCCAAAAATACAATGTGATCGACCCCCGCACAGGCTACAGGGCCAAAGAGCGTACAATGGCCCCACCAAACAAAGCAGAAAGAGTGCTGAACAACAGAAGGCACAAGCCGTCGGTGTTGGGTGCAGATCATCCGTTATCCCCTCAGCGCCATTCATGTCTGGGTCTTGGGTTACATTTGATACAATGCAGTCCCACGCCAGGGCTCCCTAAGGAGCGCTGCAAGCTTGCGGATCATGTTCACCTTGGTTCTGACTGGCCCGGTGCAGGCAGACCGACACACAGACCTGACCTGACCACATGCGCTGACTGAGGTAACCCCGGCCCCCTTTGTTGTCGTCCCCCCCCCCCCCCGGCTCCGCCCGTCCCTTTTCTGTGTGGCAGATGTGTGCCCTGCAATTACGAGAGAGAGAGAGAGAGCTCAAATCACCAATAAGACTCTGCTGCCACCGACATTCCTTCCAATGCATGATAAACAAACCTATGGTTTCCATGTGTAGAATCCAGGGAAAACAAAGCCTTGTGCAGAATAGTATATGCAATATTTAAAAAACAAAACTGTGAAAATAGAAGATCTACAAGTCAACAACATTACGTCACATTGCGCCGCGTCGCGTTGTGAGCTTGAAGAATTTCACTTTTTTTTTTTTTTACATTTCTATATTTCATCCCCGGGAGAGAATTGAGACGTCAGAGGTAACAGAACAGTGGACGTCAGAGGTAACAGAACAGTGGACGTCAGAGGTAACAGAACAGTGGACGTCAGAGGTAACAGAACAGTAGACGTCAGAGGTAACAGAACAGTAGACGTCAGAGGTAACAGGACAGTGGACGTCAGAGGTAACAGAACAGTGGACGTCAGAGGTAACAGAACGGTGGACGTCAGAGGTAACAGAACAGTGGACGTCAGAGGTAACAGAGCAGTGGACGTCAGAGGTAACAGAACGGTGGACGTCAGAGGTAACAGAACAGTGGACGTCAGAGGTAACAGAACAGTGGACGTCAGAGGTAACAGAACGGTGGACGTCAGAGGTAACAGAACGGTGGACGTCAGAGGTAACAGAACGGTGGACGTCAGAGGTAACAGAACGGTGGACGTCAGAGGTAACAGAACAGTGGACGTCAGAGGTAACAGAACGGTGGACGTCAGAGGTAACAGAACAGTGGACCTCAGAGGTAACAGAGCAGTAGACCTCAGAGGTAACAGAACAGTGGACGTCAGAGGTAACAGAACAGTGGACGTCAGAGGTAACAGAGCAGTAGACGTCAGAGGTAACAGAGCAGTGGACGTCAGAGGTAACAGAACAGTAGACGTCAGAGGTAACAGAACAGTGGACGTCAGAGGTAACAGAACAGTAGACGTCAGAGGTAACAGAACAGTGGACGTCAGAGGTAACAGAACAGTGGACGTCAGAGGTAACAGAACAGTGGACGTCAGAGGTAACAGAACAGTGGACGTCAGAGGTAACAGAACAGTGGACGTCAGAGGTAACAGAACAGTGGACGTCAGAGGTAACAGAACAGTGGACGTCAGAGGTAACCGTCTCGACATGTTGCATTATATATACAGACGCTCAGCGGGGACAATATGGTTTCAATAGAACACTTCCTGTGAAGGCAGGAAACAGCCTTCACTTCTTTCTGGCGGCGCACAAAGCAGCAGTGTCTGTGGGCGCCGGCCTTGGAGCGAAGGTTCCCTGGGATCAAGGGAGCTGCTAATTCAATTAGGATAGAGGGGGCAGCGAGAGGAGGGGGTACGCCGTTTAAGACAGGGGTGTGTGGGAGAGGGACAGGATGCAGGAGCGCAGCGTGCAGCCGCATCGGTGGGGGAAATAAGTAACTAGGTACATTTACTTTTGAACCAACTTCTAACTTCTACTTTTACCGCATTGCATCTCAGAGGCAAACAGTGTAGTCTTTACTCCACTACGGTGATTTGACAGCTTTATAAATTAACCATTTAAGCCATATTTTATCTTGAGCAATTTACATAGATTGTGCAATACATTCACCCATTCACATACATTCATACACTGACGGCGGGGGAAACCATGCAAGGCACCGACCTGTTGTGAGCTTGTATAGATCGACACATTTTGAAAGAATGCGTGACACGGGACACGTTAATAACGTAACATGCATAATGAGCACTGAGTATATTCTGATGCCTGTACTTCTGTAGCTTAACTTTACAAGTACAACGGTGAATACTATAATAAAACTATTTCTACTTTGTAGTATTGCTATACTTTTATTGAGTTTAAGGTCTCTGGGTACAACTTCCACCTCTGCAAGACAGCTGTGTGTGGTAGATGGGGAGAGGAGACAGCAGCCCAGCGTGCAGACCAGTAAAGATCACTTACTAGACGGGCTTACGTTGGCACTGAGCGCCGGGTTCAGTCGCTCAGGGGAAATAACCCAGGATGATTAAATACCCAGCCTCCTCTGTCCTCGCCTGGGGCCACATGTTTCTGCAGCTTTGCTCCGTTTTCACCTCACAGCACCCAGCGGGCCCATTAGGGGCCCGCCCGCTCAGGCCCGCTCAGCCTCCCGTGTCACAGGCAGCGTGCAGATACTGGCACTGATAACAAAACCAGTCACCCAAAAAACATAAAGGACACTGCCGTCTTTGTGGGACTCGTTTAAGATTACGCAACACAGAACACAACATATATGATCTATGATAACAAACACATTAGCTCATACTGTAGCTGGCCTGAAGTGCTATTCTATTCCACTGATCTTTGGGTCGAGGAGAGAGGAGTGCTTTAGGAGAGTTCTCTAAGCCACCGATTATCAATGTTTCTCTATTATGTCTCTATTATGCAAAAGAGCGCTAAATCTTTAAATCAATTTGAAAAAGAATGATTAAAAATTCTTATTTGAGAAGATTTGACTCATAAGCAAATAGGTATAAACAGAAGGGGGTATAGCTCAGTGGTAGAGCATTTGACTGCAGATCAAATAGGTATTAACAGAAGGGGGTATAGCTCAGTGGTAGAGCATTTGACTGCAGATCAAATAGGTATTAACAGAAGGGGGTATAGCTCAGTGGTAGAGCATTTGACTGCAGATCAAATAGGTCTAAACATGAGGGGGTATAGCTCAGTGGTAGAGCATTTGACTGCAGATCAAATAGGTATTAACAGAAGGGGGTATAGCTCAGTGGTAGAGCATTTGACTGCAGATCAAATAGGTATTAACAGAAGGGGGTATAGCTCAGTGGTAGAGCATTTGACTGCAGATCAAATAGGTCTAAACATGAGGGGGTATAGCTCAGTGGTAGAGCATTTGACTGCAGATCAAATAGGTCTAAACATGAGGGGGTATAGCTCAGTGGTAGAGCATTTGACTGCAGATCAAATAGGTCTAAACATGAGGGGGTATAGCTCAGTGGTAGAGCATTTGACTGCAGATCAAATAGGTCTAAACATGAGGGGGTATAGCTCAGTGGTAGAGCATTTAAATAGGTATTAACAGAAGGGGGTATAGCTCAGTGGTAGAGCATTTGACTGCAGATCAAATAGGTATTAACAGAAGGGGGTATAGCTCAGTGGTAGAGCATTTGACTGCAGATCAAATAGGTATGAACAGAAGGGGGTATAGCTCAGTGGTAGAGCATTTGACTGCAGATCAAGAGGTCCCCGGTTCAAATCCAGGTGCCCCCTCTAGTACTATTATAAATACTACTATGAAATGACACTATGCTGCCACCAGAACGTGGAAGGACCTACCAAAAGACATGCAGGTCCTATCCAAACGCAAAACCAATCTAAAATATTATATTATATATAAATATATATTTTTCTTCAAAAAACAAGTGAACGTAGTTTAACGCTTTCCTTGAACAGAATCCCCTGAATCCCGCCTGCTCCCCTACTTTCTCTCCAAATATAACTTATGATTCTACTAAGCTTCATAGTATATTTTGCATTGTAACATATACAATACAGTGTATTACTGATATATTGAGTAGAAAGGACCACAATGTTATCCCTTTAGCATAACCTCTATCTGTACTACCTGTACTCAATCAATACGAATAAACAATAATTGAACAGGCCTTTAAAAAAATCTGGTTCAGATCTTCTACAAGTTGTGCACACATTTCTTTTCTCAGGTTGCTTCCCACAGCCCCTGAAAACGGCAAGATCAAGCCACTCTTTAAAAAAAAAGAATAATCTAGACATGTACAAAACAATGAAGATATTCCCATAATGTTTCAGGTAACACTAAAATATTTGCGTTGGCCGGGAATCGAACCCGGGTCAACTGCTTGGAAGGCAGCTATGCTCACCACTATACCACCAACGCGCTCTGGTAAGCTGCGATATTTACATAAGAGAGTGTGTGAGAGAGAGAGAAGGAGAACGGCAGGCGGCCTCCCCTTTGAGAAAGGCTTTTACAGGCAGACGTGGCTAAAAGAGAAGACAGACGTTGAAACCTCCAGGAAACCAAGATACAGATCTTACACTTGGCCACTGTACCAAGACAACATTTTAAAAACCTTTGAACGTTCAAACGTGCCGGGACAACACATGCCCGTCAAAATGGGGACACATTGACTGCCGCTGCATAATTGCCGATACAGTAAATAATGACTGATATATCTGCCAGACTGACATATGGGTCAGGCTTTATTATGCATACACCTACATGTAATATACAAATATGCAAATGGCTTTTACTATCCGTGTTTGATCCACAACATGATTGGAGAGATAATGTTTATTTTGGTGGAATGCCCCAGCGATTGTGTGGGCTGCTTTGACCTCGAGCACATAAGGCATCATTCTGAACCATTGACCCTTGATTAGTTCCGGATTCAATGCACGGTTCCCCTGGGTTATAGCGTCACGGTGGATTATAAAAAGATACCACATGACTTTGCAACAGTCAAACTGCCATGGCACTGTATAATTAGCCAATATCTCTATAACAATAACATTCCATTAGGTAAGGTGTGCTGTCCTCCTTAGCCGTGATATGACGGCGTAGCAATGTTAAATGGTTAATATTCCACACATCAGCGGCGGTGGCTCAGGGGTAGAGTGCCTGGATGGTAATCGTAAGGTTGCCAGTTCGAACCCGGGCTCCCCCAGAGTTACTGTCGAAGTGTCCTTGAGCAAGACACTGAACCCCTAATTGCTCCCGATGTGCTAGTTGGTGCCTTGCATGGTTTCTGCTGCCATCGGTGTGTGAATGTGTGAATGTAATGCACAATCTCTGTAAAGCGCCTTGGATAAAGGCGCTATATAAATGCACCATTTACCATTGAAGATATGACCAATATTGAGCCACATCATGGCAAGGTAGGCAACATGTTTTTAAAATATGGAAGACTCAAGCAAGATGTCAACAGACAATATTGTTATTGTGATATGAACACAGTTTCCAGGCAGGTGGAAACTGAACTTAAAAAAAGAAAAACTATCGACCTGAACTGAACGCACCCGAAATTAAATAGGCCCGAAATATCACTTTAACACTAGTCACTTTATATGAAGCCTATTCAATGTAATGCAATCTAATGTATTATTTTGATATTGACATTATTATAATTATAATTATTATTGATACTATTTGATATTTCCATGTAATGTTTTGTGTATTAATTCGATGACATGTAGCCTATAACCTGTCCTATGACATGATGAAATGCCAAGCCTTGACCATTGATTTATTGTACTGTGATATATTGTAAAACCTGTGGAAATTCAATAAAATACACAAGTACGCAACCAAAGCAAAACCTCAACCAAAGTGTCATTGTGTTTCAAAGATGGTCACGCTAGCATTTCTACAGTCTCTTATTCTACAGTCTCATTTCTACAGTCTCTACAGAAGATTACCATCAGTTTCAGAGTCAGGTTTCGCTGCTCTTTAGGTTTAATTGTTCTATGTGGTATGACCTGTGCTTTGGCCTCCCAACTCCACAACATAAACATGAAAAGTGATACTAAAGAGTTGCAACGCAGAGCTGGAAAAGGGCAGCGTCCGTTTGTTTACATATTTCTGCCTCCATACAGACGATAACAACTGTAGGGAAAAAGCCGGGGGAGCCGGGAGCGTCCTATTTTAGGAAACAGCTGCTTTTAAAACAACAATTTCCGGAAGAGGGCTCGGACGAGTGGATGGACGGTGTGGACGGACGAGTGGACGGACGGTGGGAAAATGGGTGGCGATTTGTCTTATGCTGCTGGTATGTGTGGAAGTAAAACAGTAAAACTGTGGCGCATGCTGAGAGCAGAGAATACAGACAAACATGGAGTCAAAGATCTTATCTACTGGCCTTGTCGCGCTCAATGACTCAAGACAGTGTAGGTCACTAGTGTCTCTCAGCGTGGGGTCCAGGACAACCCAGGGGCCCCTGAGGGGGTTCCAGGGGGTCCTCAGCAAAATGATCCATTGCTGGGAACCAAATGGACCCTTATGGGTCTGTAACTCTGACAGTGTACAAATGGAACCAAATGGACCCTTATGGGTCTGTAACTGAGAGTGTACAAATGGAACCAAATGGACCCTTATGGGTCTGTGACTCAGAGAGTGTACAAATGGAACCAAATGGACCCTTATGGGTCTGTAACTCAGAGAGTGTACAAATGGAACCAAATGGACCCTTATGGGTCTGTGACTCAGAGAGTGTACAAATGGAACCAAATGGACCCTTATGGGTCTGTAACTCAGAGAATGTACAAATGGAACCAAATGGACCCTTATGGGTCTGTGACTCAGAGAATGTACAAATGGGACCAAATGGACCCTTATGGGTCTGTAACTCAGAGAATGTACAAATGGAACCAAATGGACCCTTATGGGTCTGTAACTCAGAGAATGTACAAATGGAACCAAATGGACCCTTATGGGTCTGTGACTCAGAGAATGTACAAATGGAACCAAGTGGACCCTTATGGGTCTGTAACTCAGAGAATGTACAAATGGAACCAAATGGACCCATATGGGTCTGTGACTCAGATAATGTACAAATGGAACCAAATGGACCCTTATGGGTCTGTAACTCAGAGAATGTACAAATGGAACCAAATGGACCCTTATGGGTCTGTAACTCTGAGAATGTACAAATGGAACCAAATGGACCCTTATGGGTCTGTGACTCTGAGAATGTACAAATGGAACCAAATGGACCCTTATGGGTCTGTAACTCAGAGAATGTACAAATGGGACCAAATGGACCCTTATGGGTCTGTAACTCAGAGAATGTACAAATGGAACCAAGTGGACCCTTATGGGTCTGTAACTCTGAGAGTGTACAAATGGAACCAAATGGACTCATTCCATTTGTACACTCTCAGAGTTGGGTTAAGATTAGATTAGATTTCTCCCATGTCCAGGTTTTAGTCAACAAACGTTGTCCTACGCAAATGGACAATGGACAATTTTACGTCAACACAAACATTGCGTAAAACACAAACATTGATATGTTGTATATTTATATAGGAGGCTTTCAACTCTCAGCTGTCAGTAAGAAGGAGGCGATGCTGATGTACGATGATAAGAGCACCCTTACTTCACACGGGGTGTGATTTATTTTTATAACAAATAACGTTTCTTTCATAATAATATCATAAACTAGAAAAGTCTCAATTTTGAAAAATTGCAAAGTGTGGTTGCCGCAGTCGCTTACATAGGCCCCTTCCACTGATTTGAAAATGTCTATAAGGCTTGAATAGTTTGGTCTTCTGCCCCTGCAAGGGAATTTATGTCTTTATAAACTATTATTGTAAAACATAGATTTTACAACAACAGCTACTACAAACGTTATGAAAAGCTCGGCCAATCACAGCGGAAGTTAGGTAGGTTACTCCAGAAGAATAATAAAGTGTGACAATAACTATAGTCTAACCACACACATTACTTTTAACTGGGTATATATATATTAACATCACAGGTTTAAAGTGCTTTTAGAAACCATCTTATTGAAGGCCAGTGGGGTCCAGAGACCCCCAAGGGTCCTTTAAGGGGTCCCAGGAGTTCATCATAGCAGAACGTGTTAATATAGAATCAAAGGTTTTAACCCACTTTAACCCTATATAGATCGGCAATTTGATCTACAAGCTCACTGTAAATCTTCTATTTCAAAGAACACAAATCCTGTATGATGATCCATCCCTGCATGCCCTGGCACAGAATATTCTCAGATGGGGCGGTCGGTCGGTCCACGCAGGCCAAATAAAATCTAATTAGGGTTAACGTGACAATGTGTTGTAGAGCAGCAGTGGGTGGACCACCGGGCGGGGGGATGAACAGGGAGACGTAGACTGTGGATATTTGATATTAATGAACTGAGTGTGATCTCCCAGTGCTCGGTGCACAGTGAAACTGAGCCAGCATGCAGCCCTCCATGGCAGATCACACTGATATCTAACAGCTGCACGTCGTCTGCACTCTCCGCTTCAAAAGAACACTAATAAAAAAAACCTCCTGGGATTAGTCAGCACTGATATAGAAAGTACATTTACTCAAGTACAATTTGAAGTACTTTTACTCTACTTGACTACGGTATTTTCCATTTTTGAGGGGGTGCTATAGCCCCTCCTATATGCACAGCTTTGTGTGTCTGTATGAGCACGGAATGACTGTGCTCAGCTGATTGGCTGAGCACAGAATGTGATTATGACGATGTAAGATGATAAGAGCGCCCCTCACTTCACACGAGTGTGATTTTTCAATACCTGTAATGGTTACAGGGACCCTGAACTCTGGGAATCCTAGAGATGGTTGTGTGAATTAAGAATTCCAGTAGATCTGCCGTTATTGAAATACTGGTTTCGCATCACAAACCATATGCCACTTTCAAAGTCAATTAAATCTCCTTTCTTCCCAATTCTGATGCTCACTTTGAACTGCAGCAGATCATCTTGACCATGTGGGCATGCCTAAATGCATTGAACTGCAGCAGATCATCTTGACCATGTGGGCATGCCTAAATGCATTGAACTGCAGCAGATCATCTTGACCATGTGGGCATGCCTAAATGCATTGAACTGCAGCAGATCATCTTGACCATGCGTGCATGCCTAAATGCATTGCGTCGCTGCCATGTGAGTACGCCATAATACAAGAAAATTACAGCTTGGTACGGCGCAACAGATGATGCTCCAGAAAGCAGCCTTGTAACTTTTTATTTTTGTAGAAGAGGCAAACTTTGTGTTAATAATTGTGTAATTTATGTAAACTTGTAAACATTATTGTACTGTAAAAATGTATCTTTTTTACTATAACAGAATTAGTTACTATAATTAACACGATAATTTATTTAGAACACACGCAAATCAAATCATAGTAGGCTACAACGTACGTGTTCAATTATTCAATCAAAGCAAACTATTAGTTTAGTTACAAAGCTGTCATTCTCTATATAATATTAGTTTAGTTACAAAGCTGTCATTCTCTTGTACCACGGAGTAACCTCGCAGCTCGGAGGAGTCAAGAGCGGCAGTGTGGGTAGGCCAATCAGAGGCAGGCGGGGCGTTACCATGCCTATGGTAGGCCAATCAGAGGCAGGCGGGGCGTTACCATGTCTATGCTCAGACGTAGAATAGAATCACGCTCTCCAAACGTGTCTCTACACAGTCTACACCTTGACTTGTGTAATACCAACTTGTGCCAAACGGGGGCGAGTGACACTAGAAATAAACAATACCACTCATCAAAAACCAAAGTAACTTCCAATTATTTGTCACTCTTACATTAATAAAGGACAACTTTAGTTTTTTTCAACCAAGGTTCATGTTTTAGGTTGTTATTAGAGAAAGTAAAAGATGAGTGTTATTTCTTTTCCATTTGCTGCTTTCTTTCGTTTTAGGGATTTTAGCTGTTTTGTACAGGGGGGCGGGGGCATTCGAGCATGGGGCTAAATATGTATTTTTTTACAAAATATTATGGAGATTTTTTTTTTTATTATTTACTATAGTCCCAATAAACCCCAGGAAATTACATCTGGCCACAAATAAATCACAGGATCTACTGAATGTGAAGGTAGCCTACTGGGGGGAAGCCACACTGTGTGTCATAGGCAATGTCAGTTTGACACATTCAGTAGATCTCGTGATGTTTTGTGGCCAGATGAAATTTCCAGGGGTTTATTAGGACTAGGAGTAAATAATTAAAAAAATAAATCACTATAAAATGTTGTAAAAAAATACATATTTAGCCCCATGCTCGAATGCCCCCGCCCCCCTGTCAAAAACAGCTAAAATCCCTAAAACGAAAGAAAGCAGCAAATGAAAAAAAAAGAACACTCATTTTTTAGTTTGTCTAATAACAACCTAAAACATGAACCTTGGTTGAAAAAAACTAAAGTTGTCCTTTAACTCATAAGATGTGGTGAGTTACCTTGCTTCGCTGTGGTTTGTACATGTCATTCTGTGCTCTTCTCATGTGCTGTGCACTGCATGCTGTTTGGCTTTTCTTCTGTCTCTAACCTCAACAGATGAACTGACTCAGTTCAATTGGGCTTGATTAGTGCAGCACTGCAGGTATAATATAATCACTGCTTCAACTGGCTGCTGTGTGGCTGGAACAGCATATCAGCCAGGCCTAAACTGACTGCTGATTGGTGGAACCACATGTCACTCTGTCTCTGATATTTAGTGATTTTTAGATAGCTTAACAAATATCTGCACCACTCAGTGGCAACTGTAGCTTGTCTCTATATGTTAGGGTTATACTGTAATCCACTAAATCACGTGTGTTACACTTGACTATTTGAATAGCAGGATCGATAGGGGTTGAGCGACACATTTTACAAACAGATTATGTTGTCATTGTGCTCAGGCTCTGACTTTCCTCGGAGGATGGTGGGTGGATGTAATCGGATGGACAGATGACAGATTTATTTTCTTGGCAGAGACATCAAAGCTCAAAGCATTTCCTACTCAGATAGGTTGATCTCTATCTCTCCCTTTCTCTACCCCCTCTCTCTCTCTCTCTCTCTCTCTCTCTCTCTCTCTCTTTGTCTGTCTGTCTGTCTGTCTGTCTGTCTGTCTGTCTGTCTGTCTGTCTGTCTGTCTGTCTGTCTGTCTGTCTGTCTGTCTGTCTGTCTGTCTGTCTTGTGTTTATGTAAGTCCACGTGTCCCTCAGTCATCAGTGCATACTGCATACCCAAATTCAACTCACCAAGTCCCCCCTAACTCCAAAAGCGCCCACCCAGAAATTCAGCCAAGTCTTTTCCATCTGGTGTCCCCCCCCTCTCTCTCTGTGCGTGTGTGTGTGTGTGTGTGTGTGTGTGTGTGTGTGTGTGTGTGTGTGTGTGTGTGTGTGTGCGCGCGCGCATGTGCGTGTGTGTTTTAAACAAAGCTGTTTCAAAAAGCTAAGACCACAAAATGTACTGCCGTTTTGGAAAAAGGAAACAAAAGAAAAAGAAGAATCTTTTGGCGTCTGGAAAAGCTAATGTCCTCCAACCCACTCCCTCACTATAGTACTCCATTATAAGTGATCAGCCTGGTAGTGATGTCAGGTGTGACCACTCCCTTACTATAGCACTCCATTATAAGTGATCAGCCTGTTAGTGATGTCAGGTGTGACCGCAGCAGGACTGCTGGCACCCTCTGGGTGAATCAACCGCTCCGTGGCTGTTGGACGGCGCTTCGAGTGTCCCGGCCAGGAAAAACGTAGAAGAATTTGGGGGAGACGCAAAGGAACTCAAGGAACACTAGGGAATGCAATACAAGCCAGACCTGTCCTGACTCAGTGCCTCGTGTCAATGCTCGCCTCACGTCGCAGGGGGACTTCCCATGACTCACTAAGCCTCCTCTCCTCTCCTCTCCATCTGCACACATTTAGGTCCCATCAGTGAATGTTATGGCTGAATGGTATTCATTCAAGACAATAGCACAATTACTTCAAACTTTTGCCTCGACTACGATTAATGAACGATTCATTGAACATTAAAAATATAATGTCAACAATGGTCAACAAAAACACCTTGAAGACCTTAACAGGAGCCTTAGTACAAGGTTTCTTTGACTATGCATGCACCTCTTGGTACCACAGCACCTCAAAGGCCCTTAAAACAAGGCTCCAGACCTCCCAAAACAAACTGGTCAGGCACCCCTGCCCACTTTGACAGGCTGGAATGGCTTAGGGCCGACGACAGAGTACAGCATCTTGCAATGGGTCTGGTCCACAAGATTCGATACACCACCAAGATACCCATGTACCTGTCTAAATACTTCACTAAGACACCCATGTACCTGTCTAAATACTTCACTAAGATACCCATGTACCTGCCTAAATACTTCACTAAGACACCCATGTACCTGTCTACATACTTCACTAAGACACCCATGTACCTGTCTAAATACTTCCTTAATCCCTTGACTCCTTCAAAACCGCTCTCAAAGGGCACCTACGGACGGCTGCAATTCTAAACTGGCCCCCGTAAAATCTGAAGAAAAATAACGTATAGTGAAAGTAGCCTATCTACAAGCTCACAATGCAGCTTGTATATCGGCACAATGCGGTGCTACCATTGTACGTATAATACAGGCTTAAATAGTTAATCAGACTAATCAATATAACATTTACATTAATACATATAAATCAATATCAATATTATTTTCATAACATTATTTGAATGTTATTTTCATGTGGATTCATTGATACAGTATATACGATTTTTTTTAAGCAATTCAATTATAAAAAACTAGTGCGCGTTAGTAACGTGAGTTTCTGTGCTTTCTTGTCTCCATGGATGGTGATGGTTGAGCATGCAGACCCCCAGGCTGTGGATGGAGGGTCTCCATGGACCATGGCTGTGGACCGTTATTATAGCTGTTATTGTTGTTATTGTCGTTATTGTTGTTTCTGTGCATCTCTGTCCCCCCCCCCCTCTCTCTCTCTCCCCCGACCCTTTCTCCACCTCTCCCTGCTTTTCTCTCCCCCGTATGTTTCGCTCCCCCTCTCCCCCTCTCCCCTGAACCTAAGTCAAGGTCCCAAATCTCTATCTCTCCATCCAACCGGTCAAGGCAGATGGCCGCCCACCTAGAGTCGGATTATGTTTTAGGTATCTTCCTGTTAAAGGGGATTTTTTCCCCCTCTTGCCAGTAGCAAGTTGCCACGGCCACTAAGTGCCTGCTCATGCTGGCATGTTGGGTCTCTCGACCTGCTCCGAATGTAAAGTGTCATCAGGAGATAACGTTTGCTGTGATTTGAGGCTATAAAGGAAAAATCACACCTGTGTGAACTGAGTGGTGCAACTCCCCCCCCCCCCCCCCTCTCTCTCTCTCATTAGCAGGCAACAGTGCAGCACTCTCTCTCTCTCTGTTTCTGGCACAACAGCGCCCCTACTGGTAATAATAGTCATACTGGTGCTCATAGTCACATAGGCGAACACATAGGTGCACACGGACATTGCTGTTCCTTGGAGTGGTTGCACCACTCAAAAATGACACAACTTGAACTGCAGAGAAAACATAATTGAAATAAAGACATTCATATGCAATGTACAGCTGCTCATATGCTGACTACCATAGTACTTAGCCTATAATGTACATGTGTGTATTCTCAGTTACATAAACACTGTTTTTGACCAATCTTTATGGGTCACAACTAAGTAAATACGGTATCCTTTTTTCATTGTTATTATTTCAAATTATTTTCCAAAATAAATTCACAATTTTTCAAAAGAACAATAAAGCAAAGATATCCCATAAATTATAAATATCAAACTGTGGGCAAAGGCCTGCATTCAAAGCAGTGAGTGCAAGATTCTTAAAAGATGAATGGAAAAGAGTAATATGTAACATGTAACATGTAACATGTAACATATATGTAACATGTAATATGTATGGGTGTAACAGTATGAGAAGTTATATGAGTATGTGTATGTATATATGAGTATATGTATATATAGGTATGCAAAGATATATATATATATATATATATATATATATATATATATATATATATGTGAATGTGTATATGTATATGTATATATACGAATTATCAACTGTATGATGGAGTATACCTGACTACTTTCCTGTACTATTTGCTGGCATGTTGTTGTTGTTTTTGTTTTGTTTTTGTTTTGTTATGTACGTCATTGTGATATATGTCAAATAACTGAAAACCAAATCAAAACCATTGAAAGAGACAAAGCAGTGAGTAGCTGCACAGCACAGCTGTGCCTGTCATCATGGCACCTCGTTATGCTGCAGCTGTGCTCCTGCCTCTGCTTGTAACCATAGCTGTAACCAGACCTGCACTGTCTCAGAGCACCGTGTCTCAGCGCGCCGTGTCTCACCGTGTCTCAGCGCGCCGTGTCTCAGAGCACCGTGTCTCAGAGCACCGTGTCTCAGAGCACCGTGTCTCAGAGCACCGTGTCTCACCGTGTCTCAGAGCACCGTGTCTCACCGTGTCTCAGAGCACCGTGTCTCACCGTGTCTCAGAGCACCGTGTCTCACCGTGTCTCAGAGCACCGTGTCTCACCGTGTCTCACCGTGTCTCAAAGCACCGTGTCTCACCGTGTCTCACCGTGTCTCAGAGCACCGTGTCTCACCGTGTCTCAGCGCGCCGTGTCTCACCGTGTCTCAGAGCACCGTGTCTCACCGTGTCTCAGAGCACCGTGTCTCACCGTGTCTCACCGTGTCTCAGAGCACCGTGTCTCACCGTGTCTCACCGTGTCTCAGAGCACCGTGTCTCACCGTGTCTCAGAGCACCGTGTCTCACCGTGTCTCAGAGCACCGTGTCTCACCGTGTCTCACCGTGTCTCAGAGCACCGTGTCTCACCGTGTCTCACCGTGTCTCAGAGCACCGTGTCTCACCGTGTCTCAGCGCACCGTGTCTCACCGTGTCTCAGCGCGCCGTGTCTCACCGTGTCTCAGAGCACCGTGTCTCACCGTGTCTCAGAGCACCGTGTCTCACCGTGTCTCACCGTGTCTCAGAGCACCGTGTCTCACCGTGTCTCAGCGCACCGTGTCTCACCGTGTCTCAGCGCGCCGTGTCTCACCGTGTCTCAGAGCACCGTGTCTCACCGTGTCTCAGAGCACCGTGTCTCACCGTGTCTCACCGTGTCTCAGAGCACCGTGTCTCACCGTGTCTCACCGTGTCTCAGAGCACCGTGTCTCACCGTGTCTCAGCGCACCGTGTCTCACCGTGTCTCAGCGCACCGTGTCTCACCGTGTCTCAGAGCACCGTGTCTCACCGTGTCTCAGCGCGCCGTGTCTCACCGTGTCTCAGAGCACCGTGTCTCACCGTGTCTCAGAGCACCGTGTCTCACCGTGTCTCACCGTGTCTCAGAGCACCGTGTCTCACCGTGTCTCAGAGCACCGTGTCTCACCGTGTCTCACCGTGTCTCAGAGCACCGTGTCTCACCGTGTCTCACCGTGTCTCAGAGCACCGTGTCTCACCGTGTCTCAGAGCACCGTGTCTCACCGTGTCTCAGAGCACCGTGTCTCACCGTGTCTCACCGTGTCTCAGAGCACCGTGTCTCACCGTGTCTCAGAGCACCGTGTCTCACCGTGTCTCAGAGCACCGTGTCTCACCGTGTCTCACCGTGTCTCAGAGCACCGTGTCTCACCGTGTCTCACCGTGTCTCAGAGCACCGTGTCTCACCGTGTCTCAGAGCACCGTGTCTCACCGTGTCTCAGCGCGCCGTGTCTCACCGTGTCTCAGAGCACCGTGTCTCACCGTGTCTCAGAGCACCGTGTCTCACCGTGTCTCACCGTGTCTCAGAGCACCGTGTCTCACCGTGTCTCACCGTGTCTCAGAGCACCGTGTCTCACCGTGTCTCACCGTGTCTCAGAGCACCGTGTCTCACCGTGTCTCAGCGCACCGTGTCTCACCGTGTCTCAGCGCGCCGTGTCTCACCGTGTCTCAGAGCACCGTGTCTCAGCGCACCGTGTCACTGCGCACCGTGTCTCACACCGTGTCTCACCGTGTCTCAGCGCACTGCGTCTCAGCGCACCGTGTCTCAGCGCGCCGCGTCTCAGCGCACTGCGCGCCTCGCGTCCCACATGAGGGACCGAGTAATGCCGCTGCCTGACCCCATTCCACCCCGCACTTTTAGGCGGGGGTTGGACTCCTCCAGAGTCCCTAGCCTCTGGTAAGAGAGCCTCTCAGGTCCAGAGGTGGAATAAGCAGTTAGATGTTGTTTACTTAACAGCTTAAAAGGGATAGTTCACTGGCTAATAATAATCTAAATCTACAAAGTAACTCGTAACTAAGGTTTTCAAATAATTGTAGTGGATTAAAAAGTGCAATATCTGAGATGCAGTGGGGTAGATCTAGTATTGACAAATGGACATACATATTCACCTCAAAGTTGAATTCAAGCATTGAGTAAATGTACTTAGTTACTCCTTCCAGAGGTGAAGTATGAAGGGGCAGGCATGAAAGGAAGGCATTACTTCACCAGTTCACCATAGGCACGTTCTCCAGCCACGACCCAAAACATAACCACCCATGCGTTGTTTGGCTTTCAGATCTGTCTGGCTCATATGTCGCTGTTATGATTTACAGCCTGGCCAGGGCAGAACGTCAGCCCGTGGCCCAGAAGCCTGGTATTACCGTTAAAGCTACTGTAGATTATAAACCCAAAGGCTCTCTGTCTGCACAGGACAAGCCTCTCCTTTTTGCTTTGAATCATGCCTGCCTTTGTGCATAGACCTTACTTGATTTGTGCAAACAAAGCTGGATATATGGTGTGTTTGGGGCGGGTGCAGTGCGTTCACTCACTGCCTTATGTGGGCTGCTGAAGTCTGTGGCTATACAGTGAGCTGTCTACAGAGCTGCTTTGTGCGCCAGAGATGGATCGTTTGAACTGCCGTCTCTTAACTCTGAGGCTGCTCATTCACCTTCAGACTCCAGAGGAAGGGCATAATTCAACCGATTTATCCCCAATTTAGACGTGCTTAAGTCTGATTAAGGCACAGTGCTTCAAACTCCACTCCACCTCACCCCCTACCACTTCCCTATACCTAAACATTTGAACCCATTTTTTCCATACTTTATGTGTTGGCTATACAAAATTAGCAGGTATACAAACTTTTTGAATACTTTTTAAATACAAATCTTTCTCTTCTGGGGGTCCCTGGCACAAAACATTTTCTGGTCCCGCAATACAATTTGGGGGTCCTTGGCAAAATAAATAACATTGAGAACTGCTGGTGTGTGTATAGTGACTCACAGTGAAAGGCTGAGGGCTGGACGGTTGGAAGAGCTGAAAGAGCATGGTGGCCATGTTGACGTAGGCTGAGCGGTAGGAGGTTATCTTCTTGTGGCCCTGCACCAACTTGTAGAGCTCCAGACACATGAGGCCAGCCACCGCCGCCGTAGTGGTCGCTATGGCTGGGATGATCCTGCCCGCAATGCGCTTACTCTGTGGAGGAGACAGGGAGATGGTGTCACTGGCTATAGCTTACTCTGTGGAGGAGACAGGGAGATGGTGGCACTGGCTCTATAGCTTACTCTGTGGAGGAGACAGGGAGATGGTGGCACTGGCTATAGCTTACTCTGTGGAGGAGACAGGGAGATGGTGTCACTGGCTATAGCTTACTCTGTGGAGGAGACAGGGAGAAGGTGGCACTGGCTATAGCTTACTCTGAGGAGGAGACAGGGAGATGGTGTCACTGGCTATAGCTTACTCTGTGGAGGAGACAGGGAGATGGTGGCACTGGCTATAGCTTACTCTGTGGAGGAGACAGGGAGATGGTGGCACTGGCTATAGCTTACTCTGTGGAGGAGACAGGGAGATGGTGTCACTGGCTATAGCTTACTCTGTGGAGGAGACAGGGAGAAGGTGTCACTGGCTATAGCTTACTCTGTGGAGGAGACAGGAAGATGGTGTCACTGGCTATAGCTTACTCTGAGGAGGAGACAGGGAGATGGTGTCACTGGCTATAGCTTACTCTGTGGAGGAGACAGGGAGATGGTGGCACTGGCTATAGCTTACTCTGTGGAGGAGACAGGGATATGGTGTCACTGGCTATAGCTTACTCTGTGGAGGAGACAGGGAGATGGTGGCACTGGCTATAGCTTACTCTGTGGAGGAGACAGGGAGATGGTGGCACTGGCTATAGCTTGTTTATACCCTCTAGACTTTAGTAAACTGGACCTGAGTTGGCTCTGTACTTGGACCTCTTTTTTCTGTCACATTGTGAGCTTGTAGATCTGCTATTTCTGGCTAAGGTTCCAACCAGAATATGGATTCTGCATGGGGTTCAACTTAAGACAAGTACTTGTGATAAATCTTTGAATGATAGTGTTAAACAGCGGTAGTATTTAATTCCAATAGAAATCTTTGCTTTAGACTAGTGTTTGTTCGGTAACAGGGGTCTCCCCGTATCTCCAGCTATTTAGTAATCAGAAAATACATGAATAAATAAGGGAAATTCAAAGTGATGAAACAAACAAAATTGGAATTGGAACTCTATAGACTTGAAGCTGATAAATGTGTTCAAATTCAAGACATCAGCCGTTCGATGGTGGAGCCACTTTCTGAACACCAGTTATTTATCAGCCGTTCGATGGTGGAGCCACTTTCTGAACACCAGTTATTTATCAGCCGTTCGATGGTGGAGCCACTTTCTGAACACCAGTTATTTATCAGCCGTTCGATGGTGGAGCCACTTTCTGAACACCAGTTATTTATCAGCCGTTCGATGGTGGAGCCACTTTCTGAACACCAGTTATTTATCAGCCGTTCGATGGTGGAGCCACTTTCTGAACACCAGTTATTTATCAGCCGTTCGATGGTGGAGCCACTTTCTGAACACCAGTTATTTATCAGCCGTTCGATGGTGGAGCCACTTTCTGAACACCAGTTATTTATCAGCCGTTCGATGGTGGAGCCACTTTCTGAACACCAGTTATTTATCAGCCGTTCGATGGTGGAGCCACTTTCTGAACACCAGTTATTTATCAGCCGTTCGATGGTGGAGCCACTTTCTGAACACCAGTTATTTATCAGCCGTTCGATGGTGGAGCCACTTTCTGAACACCAGTTATTTATCAGCCGTTCGATGGTGGAGCCACTTTCTGAACACCAGTTATTTATCAGCCGTTCGATGGTGGAGCCACTTTCTGAACAGCAGTTATTTATCAGCCGTTCGATGGTGGAGCCACTTTCTGAACACCAGTTATTTATCAGCCGTTCGATGGTGGAGCCACTTTCTGAACACCAGTTATTTATCAGCCGTTCGATGGTGGAGCCACTTTCTGAACACCAGTTATTTATCAGCCGTTCGATGGTGGAGCCACTTTCTGAACACCAGTTATTTATCAGCCGTTCGATGGTGGAGCCACTTTCTGAACACCAGTTATTTATCAGCCGTTCGATGGTGGAGCCACTTTCTGAACACCAGTTATTTATCAGCCGTTCGATGGTGGAGCCACTTTCTGAACACCAGTTATTTATCAGCCGTTCGATGGTGGAGCCACTTTCTGAACACCAGTTATTTATCAGCCGTTCGATGGTGGAGCCACTTTCTGAACAGCAGTTATTTATCAGCCGTTCGATGGTGGAGCCACTTTCTGAACACCAGTTATTTATCAGCCGTTCGATGGTGGAGCCACTTTCTGAACACCAGTTATTTATCAGCCGTTCGATGGTGGAGCCACTTTCTGAACACCAGTTATTTATCAGCCGTTCGATGGTGGAGCCACTTTCTGAACACCAGTTATTTATCAGCCGTTCGATGGTGGAGCCACTTTCTGAACACCAGTTATTTATCAGCCGTTCGATGGTGGAGCCACTTTCTGAACACCAGTTATTTATCAGCCGTTCGATGGTGGAGCCACTTTCTGAACATCAGTTATTTATCAGCCGTTCGATGGTGGAGCCACTTTCTGAACACCAGTTATTTATCAGCCGTTCGATGGTGGAGCCACTTTCTGAACACCAGTTATTTATCAGCCGTTCGATGGTGGAGCCACTTTCTGAACACCAGTTATTTATCAGCCGTTCGATGGTGGAGCCACTTTCTGAACACCAGTTATTTATCAGCCGTTCGATGGTGGAGCCACTTTCTGAACACCAGTTATTTATCAGCCGTTCGATGGTGGAGCCACTTTCTGAACACCAGTTATTTATCAGCCGTTCGATGGTGGAGCCACTTTCTGAACACCAGTTATTTATCAGCCGTTCGATGGTGGAGCCACTTTCTGAACACCAGTTATTTATCAGCCGTTCGATGGTGGAGCCACTTTCTGAACACCAGTTATTTATCAGCCGTTCGATGGTGGAGCCACTTTCTGAACACCAGTTATTTATCAGCCGTTCGATGGTGGAGCCACTTTCTGAACACCAGTTATTTATCAGCCGTTCGATGGTGGAGCCACTTTCTGAACACCAGTTATTTATCAGCCGTTCGATGGTGGAGCCACTTTCTGAACACCAGTTATTTATCAGCCGTTCGATGGTGGAGCCACTTTCTGAACACCAGTTATTTATCAGCCGTTCGATGGTGGAGCCACTTTCTGAACACCAGTTATTTATCAGCCGTTCGATGGTGGAGCCACTTTCTGAACACCAGTTATTTATCAGCCGTTCGATGGTGGAGCCACTTTCTGAACACCAGTTATTTATCAGCCGTTCGATGGTGGAGCCACTTTCTGAACACCAGTTATTTATCAGCCGTTCGATGGTGGAGCCACTTTCTGAACACCAGTTATTTATCAGCCGTTCGATGGTGGAGCCACTTTCTGAACACCAGTTATTTATCAGCCGTTCGATGGTGGAGCCACTTTATGCACACCAGTTATTTTGAATTGTCAGCCAGAGATACCGTCCTACGACAATGTCTACATTAGGGTGAAGTCATCAACAAAACAAGATTCAACACGCACAGCGTCTCAGTGCCATTACACAAGACGAACCCCACATTGTGTCCCCAACCAACGTCACCCCAACGTTTTGGTTTTTTCATTATAGTTTAGTTTTAGTTAGTTTTGACATATTTTTTTCTAATTCAGTTAGTTTTAGTTAGTTTTTAGAGCGGGTTTGCTAGTTTTAGTTTAGTTTTTATTTTGTGAAAATGCTTAGTTTTAGTTTAGTTTTAGTTTAGTTTTAGTTTAGTTTTAGTTTTTTCGTACTTTGGTTTATTTGTAACGAAGTATAGGATTAAAAAAGATCAGAGCAAGTATTGTGTAATAAAAACTCAACAAAAGATACCATTTAAAAGTATATATATTCAGTCTCTGTTGGACAATCAACCATGACATACTTCGCATATTTTCCCATCCTCATCCACAAGGCACTTGCTTGCATCTCGGACTGTCCGGCGTGAAACCGGACGTCTGGCCACTCTTTCTGCCAACTTTTGCCATTTTTGCGAGATGCAAGCAGCAGCATTAAAACTTGAAGCGACCACGGGGCTGCACTGCAGAATGTAAACACGGGTCGTAAAGCGTTGTGACATGCTGCCTTACGGTGCTGAAAAGTGCCGTAAAAACGGCTCGGGAAATAAGGAAAAGAACCGAATTAATTTAAAAGGTTTATATTCTAAATGTCCGTAAGGCATATAAATATTAATAAAAAAACGATAACGAATGCCATTTTGTCTATCATTTCAGTTCGTTTTAGTTAGTTTTGTGAACACACAATACAGTTTTAGTTTAGTTATCGTTTTTTAATTTATTTTAGTTTCAGTTTAGTTTCAGTTAACTAAAATGTTTTTTTAATTCTAGTTTTCGTTTTTTCGTTAGTTATAGTTAACTATAGTAACCTTGGAACAGAGTGCATTCTGGGATTGATTGGTTACAAACACATGAACGCGCTGCCGTTGACTATCATTGTGCCGTTTGTGCGCGTTCACGTATGAAACATTCGTTCACGTGTCATGGCCCCAATCACATGAACGTGCGCAATGATAGTCAACGGAGCAGCGCTGGCTCGAGCTGCACTACCAAATCCGGCCACTATGTCCATTTCGCCTCAGGGTTTCCTCTGGGTGCCTTCTCTAGAAATATATACTCTAAGCTCCCAACCAACGTCACCCCACCCCCAGCCCCAGCCCCTCCCAACCAACGTCACCCCACCCCCAGCCCCTCCCAACCAACGTCACCCCACCCCCAGCCCCAGCCCCTCCGTCTGTCTACTACCAACCAACGTCACCCCACCCCCAGCCCCAGCCCCTCCCCAACCAACGTCACCCCAGCCCCAGCCCCAGCGTCTGTCTACTAGCAGGGTCTGTGTGTGCTGCTGCTGCTGCTGCTGCTGCTGCTGCCGCGGCCGATGGTGGCTCAGGTGTCACCTCTGGGGCGACAGGTAAGTGCTGTGATTAGTTCTGCCTCAGGAAACAAAAGGTGAGGAGGGTTAGGAGGCTGTCACCACTGGGGCTTCAGGGCTTCAGGGCAGGTGTGTGCACAAGGCAAGCAGCTAATCCAAAACACTAGCCTGGGGAGGAGGGGGAGGGGGGGGGGGGGGGGGGGGGGGCTCCTATGCTGGAGATGTGGGTTTCAAACACACCAAAGGTACACCTGTATTCATACTGTACTGTACATATCCATTTAAATAACCTTTAAATAAAAACATTTACATTTGAAAATGTAACTTGACACGCCTGAAAATAGCGGCGCCAGGTTGAAAAGCGGTTATATAAGCATGCACGCGCGCACGCGCACACACACGCACGCACGCACGCACGCGTCTGAGCCTGCACCTATAGTAGTATCTACAAAGGTTTTTAAAGCGCAATCCATCGGCAGTCAATGTCCCGCCACACTGCCAGCGCTGCTGTTCATAATTCATTTAACAGAAATACTATTATTATTGTTAATTTTAAAAAGAAAAAAAGTTTGCATACATTTTAAGCCGGTTCGGCATTCGGCCGAGTCAGGCTTTAAGACACACTCAAAACAAAGGTTATGCTAACAGGGGTTGTTTCCATTGTTCTCAACTGATCAGTATAAGTCTACCAGGAGTGGGGTTTGAACCCACGAGGACTATTGTCCATTGGATCTTAAGTCCAACGCCTTAACCACTCGGCCATCCTGGTTCTCTCTCTTTCTCTCTCTCACCCCCATCCTTCCTTACTTTTTGATGGCATTTGCTGAGTCATCCTCTTTCTTTCTTTCTTTCTTTCTTTCCAATTTACAATGTAGGCATTTAGCAGACGCTCTTGATCCAGAGCGACTTACATTAAGCAAAAACAAAAGCATGGCATGGCATACATCACATATATCAAAAGTAGTTATCATGAATCGTGTATAAACTAAGAACGTAACAGTGGAGTATCTATGTCAACGATACATACTATACTATATTATATATTATACAATATACACGTGTACTATAAAGTGCTATGACTACATAAAATGCAATTCTAGTGCTGTCTACGTAACGAGCTATAAGTCTGTCTAAAATACTATCTAAGTCGACATAAAGTGCTATCTAAGGGGCTAGGCTAGGGTAAGTGCTACGGGCCATGGTGGAGTCTGAAGAGGTGGGTTTAGGGGTAGGGTAAGTGCTACGGGCCATGGTGGAGTCTGAAGAGGTGGGTTTAGGGGTAGGGTAAGTGCTACGGGCCATGGTGGAGTCTGAAGAGGTGGGTTTAGGGGTAGGGTAAGTGCTACGGGCCATGGTGGAGTCTGAAGAGGTGGGTTTAGGGGTAGGGTAAGTGCTACGGGCCATGGTGGAGTCTGAAGAGGTGGGTTTAGGGGTAGGGTAAGTGCTACGGGCCATGGTGGAGTCTGAAGAGGTGGGTTTAGGGGTAGGGTAAGTGCTACGGGCCATGGTGGAGTCTGAAGAGGTGGGTTTAGGGGTAGGGTAAGTGCTACGGGCCATGGTGGAGTCTGAAGAGGTGGGTTTAGGGGTAGGGTAAGTGCTACGGGCCATGGTGGAGTCTGAAGAGGTGGGTTTAGGGGTAGGGTAAGTGCTACGGGCCATGGTGGAGTCTGAAGAGGTGGGTTTAGGGGTAGGGTAAGTGCTACGGGCCATGGTGGAGTCTGAAGAGGTGGGTTTAGGGGTAGGGTAAGTGCTACGGGCCATGGTGGAGTCTGAAGAGGTGGGTTTAGGGGTAGGGTAAGTGCTACGGGCCATGGTGGAGTCTGAAGAGGTGGGTTTAGGGGTAGGGTAAGTGCTACGGGCCATGGTGGAGTCTGAAGAGGTGGGTTTAGGGGTAGGGTAAGTGCTACGGGCCATGGTGGAGTCTGAAGAGGTGGGTTTAGGGGTAGGGTAAGTGCTACGGGCCATGGTGGAGTCTGAAGAGGTGGGTTTAGGGGTAGGGTAAGTGCTACGGGCCATGGTGGAGTCTGAAGAGGTGGGTTTAGGGGTAGGGTAAGTGCTACGGGCCATGGTGGAGTCTGAAGAGGTGGGTTTAGGGGTAGGGTAAGTGCTACGGGCCATGGTGGAGTCTGAAGAGGTGGGTTTAGGGGTAGGGTAAGTGCTACGGGCCATGGTGGAGTCTGAAGAGGTGGGTTTAGGGGTAGGGTAAGTGCTACGGGCCATGGTGGAGTCTGAAGAGGTGGGTTTAGGGGTAGGGTAAGTGCTACGGGCCATGGTGGAGTCTGAAGAGGTGGGTTTAGGGGTAGGGTAAGTGCTACG
The DNA here is from genome assembly GCF_964188405.1 of Protomyctophum parallelum. Lineage (NCBI taxonomy): Eukaryota > Metazoa > Chordata > Actinopteri > Myctophiformes > Myctophidae > Protomyctophum > Protomyctophum parallelum. The sequence continues at coordinate 52,235,551 of NC_139703.1, read as the reverse complement.
GGCCATGGTGGAGTCTGAAGAGGTGGGTTTAGGGGTAGGGTAAGTGCTACGGGCCATGGTGGAGTCTGAAGAGGTGGGTTTAGGGGTAGGGTAAGTGCTACGGGCCATGGTGGAGTCTGAAGAGGTGGGTTTAGGGGTAGGGTAAGTGCTACGGGCCATGGTGGAGTCTGAAGAGGTGGGTTTAGGGGTAGGGTAAGTGCTACGGGCCATGGTGGAGTCTGAAGAGGTGGGTTTAGGGGTAGGGTAAGTGCTACGGGCCATGGTGGAGTCTGAAGAGGTGGGTTTAGGGGTAGGGTAAGTGCTACGGGCCATGGTGGAGTCTGAAGAGGTGGGTTTAGGGGTAGGGTAAGTGCTACGGGCCATGGTGGAGTCTGAAGAGGTGGGTTTAGGGGTAGGGTAAGTGCTACGGGCCATGGTGGAGTCTGAAGAGGTGGGTTTAGGGGTAGGGTAAGTGCTACGGGCCATGGTGGAGTCTGAAGAGGTGGGTTTAGGGGTAGGGTAAGTGCTACGGGCCATGGTGGAGTCTGAAGAGGTGGGTTTAGGGGTAGGGTAAGTGCTACGGGCCATGGTGGAGTCTGAAGAGGTGGGTTTAGGGGTAGGGTAAGTGCTACGGGCCATGGTGGAGTCTGAAGAGGTGGGTTTAGGGGTAGGGTAAGTGCTACGGGCCATGGTGGAGTCTGAAGAGGTGGGTTTAGGGGTAGGGTAAGTGCTACGGGCCATGGTGGAGTCTGAAGAGGTGGGTTTAGGGGTAGGGTAAGTGCTACGGGCCATGGTGGAGTCTGAAGAGGTGGGTTTAGGGGTAGGGTAAGTGCTACGGGCCATGGTGGAGTCTGAAGAGGTGGGTTTAGGGGTAGGGTAAGTGCTACGGGCCATGGTGGAGTCTGAAGAGGTGGGTTTAGGGGTAGGGTAAGTGCTACGGGCCATGGTGGAGTCTGAAGAGGTGGGTTTAGGGGTAGGGTAAGTGCTACGGGCCATGGTGGAGTCTGAAGAGGTGGGTTTAGGGGTAGGGTAAGTGCTACGGGCCATGGTGGAGTCTGAAGAGGTGGGTTTAGGGGTAGGGTAAGTGCTACGGGCCATGGTGGAGTCTGAAGAGGTGGGTTTAGGGGTAGGGTAAGTGCTACGGGCCATGGTGGAGTCTGAAGAGGTGGGTTTAGGGGTAG